>NC_063188.1:56603557-56684094 GCF_023159225.1 Perognathus longimembris pacificus
CCCTTTTCCAGGTCTAATGGAAAGGAATTTGAAATCAGGAAAGCTTGGTGTGTTTTTTCTCTTTTGGTAGTGGTGGAGTTTGTACCTAGGACTTCTCATTTGCTAGGCAGGTACTCTAAAATTTGAACCACACCCTGGCCACAGTGGGCTGAGATCATCCTATTTTTTCTTCCCTACTAGTTGGGCTGACATATGCATACCACTATGCTCAGTTGTAGTTGAGTTGGGGGAGAGCCTCATGAACTTTTTTTTAACCTGTCCTGGGGCTCTTGGGCACTGTCCCTGTATTCCTTTTGCTCAAGGCTAGCACTCTACCACTTGAGCCACAGTGCTACTTCCAGCTTTTTCTGCGTATGTGGTGCTGAGGAATTGAACCCAGGACTTCATGCATGCTAGACAAGCACTCTACCACCCGGCCGCATTCTCAGTCCCCCCTTTTCTTAAGATTAGCAAGCAATGGCTTGGGGATGTGGCTTAGTGGTAGAGTGCTAGCTTTGAGCAAAAGAAGCTCAGGGAGAGTGCCCAGGCCCAGAGTTCAAGCCTCCGGACTGGCAAAAAAAAAAAAAAAAGATTAGCATATATTAGTTGTAAAAGGGTGGGTTTCATTGTAACATTTTCATATTAAGCACAGGATATATATCCTGGTCAAGCCCATAACCCTTTACCACTCTCCTATATTCACTATTCCTATAAGAATTTCAACAGGTTTCATTGTTCTGCTTTTATATATTCATCTTTATTCAGCCTCTCCATTTGCCCTCTTTTCCCTCAGCAGAGCTTGTTTTACTTTCAGTGTGTATTAATTGTAGATCCCCCATTTATGTGCATGTCCATTTTTTCATTGTTTTACATTTTTAAAGTAAGACTTTGGTGTTGCTAGTTGTGTGGGATCAGAACTTTGTTAGACTACCTAAAATCTTTTTTTTTGGGGGGGGGGGGGAGTCAGTCATGGGGCTTGAACTCTGGGCCTAGTCCCTGAGCTCTTCAGCTCAAGGTTAGCACTCTACACTTGAGCCACAACACTACTTCAGGTTTTCTGGTGGAGATAAGAATCTCATAGACTTTCCTTCCCAGGCTGGCTTTGAACTGTGATCCTCAGAGATCAGTTCCCTGAGTAGAAAGGATTACAGGCATGAGCCACCAGCATCAGACATAAAATCTTTTACATAGTAAAAGGTACAGTGGTACTTGATGCTAGAGAACTTTCAAAGGATCACTATCTTGAGGTATTCCTATGTGTGCAAAATACTACTATTCTATATTATCCTGCTTTTGCTTTGATTATCTGAAACACATTCTTTTTACCTTTTTAATGACATAAAAAATAAAATTTTGGTCCTTTATGAGTGTTAATCATTTTGAATGAGATTTCTTCTTCTTTTCTCTCAATAGAATTGCTTTAAGTATTATATGAGTGATGATATTAGCCGTGACTCAGATGGAATGGATGAACAATGTAGGTAGGTACGAAGTCAATATGACTTAACTTTAAGCATTGTACACTTTGGGGAGGAATTCTTAGAGTATTTTAGTAGACCTGTCTTATTGATTGATTGATTGCCTGCCAGTCTGAGGCTTGAACTCTGGGCCTGGACGCTGTCCCTGAGCTTCTTTTGCTCAAGGCTAGTGCTCTACCACTTGAGCCATGTGCCACTTCCAGTGTTTTCTGAGATGTATGTGTGCATGCATGCATGTATGTATGTATGCGTATGTGTGTGCATGTGCACGCGTGCGTGTGTGTGTGTGTGTGTGTTGGTTGTGGGGCTTTAACTCAGGGCCTGGGCGCTGTCCCTGAGCTCTTCAGCTGAAGACTAGTACTCTACCACTTGAGCCACAGAGCCACTTCTGGTTTTCTGGTGGTTAATTAGAGATAAGGGTCTCATGGACTTTCCTGCCTGGGCTGGCTTTGAACCGTGATCCTCAGATCTCAGCTTCCTGAGTAGCTAGGATTACAAGTGTGAGCCACCGGCACCTAGCTTAGATTAGATCTGTCTTTTATGGTTTCATTGATGTCTTTAGTGGATGATAATTTCTTTTCCATGAAGCCTTACATTTATGTCTGGTTTTAAGTCTTTTATAAAAAATAATCAGATGGCCTAAATTACTACTAAAATAAGTCTCATTGGTTGGGATTTTTAAATTTCTTTAATAATGAAGAAATTGAAATTAGTTTCAATTGGGAATGATATTTTAATCCTTAAAATATTTCAGATGGTGTGCTGAAGGTGGGAACTTGATTTGTTGCGACTTTTGCCATAATGCCTTCTGTAAGAAATGCATTCTGCGCAATCTTGGTCGAAAGGAGTTATCTACAATAATGGATGAAAACAACCAGTGGTATTGTTACATTTGTCACCCAGAACCTTTATTGGACTTGGTCACTGCATGCAACAGCGTATTTGAGAATTTAGAGCAGTTGTTGCAACAAAATAAGAAGAAGATGAAAGTTGACAATGAAAAGAGTAGTAAAATATGTGACCCCACACCCAAATTATCTCCAAAGAAGATTAGTTCCAGTTGTAATGGAGAAGAAAAGAAATTAGATGATTCATGTTCTGGTTCTATAACCTACAGTTATTCAGCACTAATAGTGCCTAAAGAAATGATTAAGAAGGCGAAAAAACTGATTGAGACCACAGCCAACATGAACTCTAGTTTTATTAAGTTTTTGAAGCAGAGTGAAGAAAATTCAGAAATCAGTTCTGCTGTGAAGTTACGGCAGCTTAAGGCTTTCAAATCTGTGTTGGCGGATATCAAGAAGGCTCACATTACATTGGAAGAAGAGTTAAATTTGGAAATCGAATCTTTGGATGTTGTACACAAAGAGGAATATACCAAAGAGCATGAAGTCACAGATGCTAAGTTTGAAACAAAAGTACAAAAAGGAGAAAAACCCTGTACTTTGGAAAAGAAAGAACTTTCCAAGTCAGAAGCTAGCCCATCCAGGAAGCAGGTGGATGGGGAGCGCACAGATCCGAGTGTTCCAACAGAGGAACAGAGGGCAAGTAAAAGTACTAGTGGTGAACATAGGAAATCCGATAGGAGAGATGAACCACAGTATGAACCTGCCAATACTTCTGAAGACCTAGACATGGACATTGTGTCTGTTCCTTCCTCAGTGCCAGAAGACATTTTTGATAATCTTGAGACTGCTATGGAAGTTCAGAATTCAGCTGACCATCGTGGGGATGGTACCAGTAGAACTGAGCAAGAGCTAGAGACGTCATCTCTAAAATTAAATACACCAAAAGACAACAAAGGTGGTAGTAAGTCAAAAATTACCACAGGTAAAGTTAAAAAAGAATTATATGTGAAGCTCACTCCTGTTTCACTTTCTAATTCCCCAAAGAAGGGTAATGATAATCAGGAAGTTCCACAAGATAAAGATGGCACTAAAAGTTCTAGACTGAATGTTAAATCTGAGAAATGTGGCCCTAGACAGGAAAACAGTGATAATGAACACGTAGAAGAAAATGAAGTTCCTTTACTTTTGGAAGAATCTGATCTTCGAAGATCACCACGTGTGAAGACTACACCACTGAGGCGACCGACAGAAACCAACCTTCCATCATCGAATTCAGATGAAGAAAGTAATGAAACCATGAAAGAGAAACAAAAATTATTAGGTCCATTAAGAAAGAAGGATAAGAGAAATTCTTCTGACAGTGCTATTGATAATCCTAAGCCCAACAAGTTACCGAAATCAAAGCAATCAGCAATTGTAGACCAAAATTCCGATTCTGATGAAATGATAGCAATCCTCAAACAGGCAAGCAGGATGAGTCCCAGTTCTTCCTCAGATACTGACATTATTGAAGCTCATACAAATCATAAGACTTTGTATGACTTGAAAACTCAAACAGGGAAAGATGAAAAAGGCAAAAGAAAGCGGAAAAGCTCTTCTTCTGGCTCCGATTTTGATATTAAAAAAGGCAAGTCAGCTAAAAGCTCTACTATTGCTAAAAAGAAACGTCAAAACCAGTCTGATTCTTCAAATTATGACTCAGAATTAGAAAAAGAGATAAAAAGCATGAGTAAGATTTCGGCTGTCAGAACCACCAAAAAAAGAGCTCCCAGTAAAAAAGACTATGATTCTTCTGAAGACGAGAAGCGTAGCAAAAAGGGAATGTCCAAACAAGGGCCAAAAAGTGTGAAGACTTCCCAAGTGGAATCGTCTAATGATGCTGAAAGGAAACAAGAGAAAAAGAATTTCTTATCCAATGAGGAAGACAAGACTGTGGACTCAAGACATCTGCCTTCTGAGGAGCAGCAGCCGAGTGTGTCCTTTGATGGTGCAGATAAATCATCTTCTGGGAAAGAGGAGAGTTTAAATTCTCCAGAAGACAAAAAAGGTGCTAAAACTAAGGAAAAGAGTAAGCACCTGAAAGCTAAAACATGTAGAAAGGTACCCAGTGGCTTATCTGATGCTGCTGAGAAAGTCCCCAGGAAAGAGCAGAGTGATGAACTCTCTGAAGATGATAAGACGCAGAACAAAAGGGAAACTGAAGAAAAAGAAAAGAAAGCTACAGACTCAAAGACAGTATTGAAGATGGAACAGCAGTACGAGTCATCCTCTGATGGCACTGAGAAATCACTTGAGGGTGAAGAAGTTGATCATCTACCTAAGGGTATAAAACCAAGTAAGGATGACACAAGTGATGGAGAAAAGAAAGGTAGAAAAGCAAAAGATAAAATGTCCAAAAAGAAAGAAGAAATTTCTGACAATGCCGAAAAATTGCCTGAGAAAGGAGATAGTTGTGACTCTTCAGAAGACAGAAAGACTAGGAGTAGAGTATCCGCCAGAGAGAAGAGGAAATGTAGGTTGTCCCGCAAGTCCCCACGCAAGAGTCAAGAGTGTTCATCATCTGATGAGAAGTACTCCATGAAAGAAGATGGTTGTGACTCTTGCGACAAGAAGCTGAGAAGAATAGAATTGCGAGAGAGAAGAAATTTAAATTCCAAGAGAAATATCAAGGGAATGCCAACTGGCTCATCAACTTCTGATGCTGAGGAAAGTTCTGAAGACAATAAAAAGCTGAAGAAGCCAAGAACTTCAGCTAAAAAGAAGGCAGGCAATGTCAAGGAGAAAAAGAGAAACTCACTAGGAGCAAGCACTAAAAGGAAGCAAGTGGAGATTACTTCTTCATCTTCAGATATAGGAGATGATGGTCAGAATTCTCTTGGTGAGGGGAGCAGTGATGAGCAGAAAATTAAGCCTGTGACTGAGAATTTGGTCCTGTCTTCTTCCCACAGTGGATTTTGCCAATCTTCAGGTATGCAAAAGTACATTAAAGCTCTTAGAATTTGTAACCCTGTCTTCTCAAATACATTATTTAATTTTCCCCAAAGTCAATCGAATTAAGGATAACCATTCAGGAGAAATCCATTTAAAAATTATTCAGGCACGCGCTATAAAGTCTTTATTTATTTATTTATTTATTTTATGCTCACATAGGAGTTGTATAAAGGGGTTACATCATGCTATTTCTATACATGTATACACTGTGCTTTGATCATATTTGCCTCATTATCTTTTCCCTTCCATCTTGCTGGGTCCCTTCCCCAACAGTGTCCTCTTACACTAATGTCATGGATATGTATTTTGTCCTTTATTTTTCTGCCATTCTTTGAAGGTATTTTAAACATTGTTCATAGTCAGTGTTAGGCATACCAGATTTTTTGGATAAGTACAAAACTTTCATTGTCTATATTTAATGCTTTTTTCTGTGATAATTGAGCAGTAGATTTTGAAAAGTAAATGGATGCTAGTAGTTTATTCACATAATTGAGATGAGTACTTGATAATAGTACTAACATGGTGTGTCTGAAAGCTTTTTTTGTGTGTATGTTGATTCTGAAACTTGAATTCAGGTCTTGGGCAGCTTTTTAGCTCACAGCTAGTGTTCTGTCACTTGAGCTATAGCTCCATTTCTGGCCTTTTGGTGGTTAATTGGAGATAAGAGTCTCGCAGACTTTTCTGCTGGGCTAGCTTTGAACTGCAGTCCTCAGATCTCAGCCTCTTGAGTAGCTAAGGTTACAGGCCTGAGCCATTGGCTCCCAGCTTGTCTGAATTTTTTTTTGTGGCCAGTCTCAGTGCTTGAGACTCAGGGCTTGAGCACTGTCCCTGGCTGTTTTTTTTTTTTTTTTCCTCAAGGCTGGCACTCTACCTCTCGAGCCACAGCACCACTTGTGGCCTTTTCTGTTTATGTGGTGCTGAGGAATTGAACCCAGGGCTTCAAGCATGCTAGGCAAGTACTCCTGTCACTAAGCCACATTCCCAGCCCTTTGTCTGAAAGTTTTTGACTTATTATTTTGCCATGCATACAGATCTATTTTTTTTTTGGGGGGGGTGATAGTGGCAGTGCTGGAGCTTGAACTGAGGGTTTAGCCTGTGCTTGCTAGGTGAGAGGTCTGACTCTTAAGCCACATCCCAAGTATGCATATGGCTTTTAAAAGTGAAACATAAATTTGTGTCCTGTGAAATCCCTATTCAGTTTTTATTTTCTGATGCTAGGGATGGAACATAGAGCCTCTTGCATACTATCCAAGTGCTATACCACTAAGATCTGATCTTGGCCCTCATGAAATAATTTAAATTTACTATATTGAAACTTTTTGTTGGTGTGCATCAACTAATTTCTAATGACATGAAGTATTTCTTTTTAAAAAGTGCTATCAGAATAAAGGATGAAAAGATACAATGATGTAAGAATGGCAGAAGTAAATGGATTACTCTACCCTAGTGAGACAGAGCAAAATAGAGTTTGGGTCACCTGGTCAATTTTGAACAATAATGTTTTTTCTTTCCTTCCCTCCCTGCCTCCCTGCCTCCCTGCCTCCCTGCCTCCCTCCCTCCCTCCCTCCCTCCCTCCCTCCCTCCCTCCCTCCCTCCCTCCCTCCACTCCTCCCCTCTCTTTCTTCTTTCTTTTTGTTCTTTCCAGTCATGGGGTTTGAACTCATGGCTTTAGTGTTGTGCCTAAGCTCTACCACTTTGAGCCACGGTGACATTTTTTATTTTTTTATGGTTAATTGGAGATAAAAATCTTGTGGACTTTCCTGCCTGAGCTGACTTTGAACCATCATCCTCAGATCACAGCCTTCTGAGTAGCTGAGATTACAGGCATGAGCCACCAGTGCATGGCAGTGTTTTCAGAAACAGTTTTATCATAAATGTTTGAAAGCAACATAATGAAACCCAGTTAAAACTATTTAAAAGGAGGAGGAGGACAAAAGGGGGCTAAGTCAGATGCCAGTGACTCAAGCCTGTAATCCTAGATACTCAGGAGTCTGAGATCTGGGGATCACTGTTGGAATTCAACCTGGGCAGGAAAATCCACAAGATTGTTATCTCTAATTAGCCACCAAAAAACTGAAAGTAGAACTACGAATCAGTTGGTAGAATGCCAGCCTTGAGCACAAAAGCTCAGGGACAGTGCCCAGACATTACACAGACACACATAGACACACAGACACACAGACACACACACACAGACACACACACACACGCACACGCACACGCAGAAACAACAAAGCTACAAATTATTTTACTGAGCACATATTTTATTTAAAAAGCAAGTGTTATTTGAATTGGCTTGATTCTGTGTATGGGGCTTTACCTACATGGTTATTGTAACAATAAGGTCCCTAAAAAAACAGTCACACTTAGACAGTAGTAGTTAAGGTCAGGTTTTGTTGCCAAATGACTTCTTGTACTATTGTGTGTAAATTTTCCATTCTGAAAATGTTTTAAATTTCAGAATTGTGTGTAAAGGGTTGTGGTTTGTAATTTTAAAACAATTTAATAGTTATGTTGATAACACTCTCTTTTAGTTACTAGATTAGTTGTGATAAACTCTACTAAGGCTTAGAATGTAAAAATAATACATTTTCCTAACTGTATGGAATATTCCCATTGGTAAATGGGAACTGAAATAATCTTAAATTTTAGAACTAATCTTAAACTAATCTATTGTACTAATCTTAAATTTTAGAATGTTGGTTTATGTGATTTAACTGCTTCCCTGGTGAAATCAATATATTTGATTTCCAGTATGTTACTAATTTTCATTGTGCTCTTATTTGAGATATATAAGTTTCTGTGGTATACTTCTTGGGTTTGGAATTACAAATACTTAATTTAGTAAGTAATATCCTTTTAATTAGACCTTAAGCAGAGATGATAACAGGTGGAAAATACTCAAAGGATGTGTCTTCTCTGAATTCCTTACCCAACTTTGATTTGTAGATCATTGTGTTCTGTTTTGATGTTTGTAACCTTGATCTGAAGGGCCAGTGGGGTGGAGTAGGAGGTAAATTATTTCTTGACTGTATATCCAGAGAAGCATTCAGTATCTGTCACTTCATTAGATACCTATATTTCAAGTGTTTGGTAGTGCAAGTATTATTGTTTGGAATTGTTCTTTACTCTAGATATTTCTTGGGAGTATGTAGTTTGCTTTGGATGAAAAGTAGAAGATAAATTGAGGAGTTTTGCCATTCAATAACTGGGCTTTTCCAGTAGAAATACTGAAGCTGAGTTTAATATGAAAGGCCTTGAAAATAAGCATTATGTAATAAGTACTGTTTTTTAAAATAGATATTTTTGGGTGTGAACCAATGATAAATGACATTCCTTATGAATTCACTTGCAGTCAGGCATCAGTGGCTCATATTTGTAACCTTAGCTATTCAGGAGACAGATTGGAGGATCGTGGTTTGAAGCCAGCTAAGGCAGGATAGTCTGTGAGATTGTTATCTCCAATTAACCACCAGAAAAGCTGGAAGTGGCACTGTGGCTCAAAGTGGTAGAGGGCTAGCTTTGAGCACAAAAGCTCAGGGATATTGCCCAGGCCCTGACCTCAAGCCCCTGGACCAGCAAAAAACAAAACAAAAAACTTACAGTGAAGATATGTGATGGAGTGAGCTATGAAATATTTCAGGGAAAAACTTAAAGAACAAGTTGTGTTTGAACTTTGAACTTTAGGTCAAATTTTGGAAGATGGAATCAAAGTGGAACAGTAACATTATTAGAAATGTTTCATTTGAGGATTGGTCTATTTCAGTGAGAAATTTTGGTGGAATACTATAAAATTTATTTTGCTTTTGAGGTTTTTTTTGTGCTATTTTTTTGTGCTTGAACTCAGGGCCTGTGTGCTGTCCCTGAGCTTTTCTTTTGCTCAAGGCGTGAGGCACAGTTCATCTTCTGGCTTTTTTGGTGGTTAATTGTAGATAAGAGTCTCATAGACTTTCCTGACTGGGCTGGCTGCAAACCAAGATTCTCGGGACTTAAATAGCTATGAATCATTGGTGCCTGACAGTGTAGCTCTTTTTTGCCCTTTAAAAACTTAAAAATTTATTGTTAAAGTGATGTACAGAGGGGTTACAGTTTCATATGTAAAGTAGTAAGTACATTTCTTATTCAACTTGTTACCTTCTCCCTCATTTATTTTGAAATCATTATAGATCCATAGGAATTAGCGCAAAAAAACCCCAAAACCATAGAAGATTTTAGCTATCCCTTCACTCAGTTTTGTTCAGTGATGTTACCCTTTTTCTTTGTTCCCATGTGGCAATGCTTTATATAAATACAACTATATAACAAACATAATGAGAAAGTGAAGATTCATTCAGATTTGAATAGCTTTTTCAAAGAAAATAAAGATTGAATATTCATTTTTTTCTTTACTTTTGACAAATGATCTTGCTGTACAAGTAGGATGGCATTGAACTTTCCATATAGCCCAGACTGACCTTGAGCCAGTCATCCTGCTCCTACCTCCCAAGTGCTGAGATTTCAGGGATGCTTCAGCATACCTGGCAGGATTTCAGTAGTTTATATGCATTTATTCCTGTGTATGTACTTCTGCAATTGTATCCTGTATGTAGCTTTATAGCAGCACCCTGCATCCAAGACCAAATGTCTCCTTCCTTTACATGTCTCTTTCCTTAACTCCATTACTAATTCTGGCAGCTAGTAATCTCTGTAATTTTGTTATTTGAGATAGATAATCATGAAGTAATATTTTGAGACGGGCTGTTTTTTTTCCCCTCAGAGTAATGCCCTTGACACCTTTAATACATCTGAGTAAATGCTAAACCACCAACACACTTCATCGTCAACCCTTCAACATACATAGTATTCACTGGAGCTAAATATTTTACTTTGGTTTTCTTTTGAGGTGAAATTTATATACAATTAAATGGACAAACTCTAATCTTCCTGCCTTTTTTTGGGTCTGTGAAAAGCATTGATCCTAGGGCCTGGTACATGTTAGGCAAGTGCTCTACCATCATCCTTCCCTCTACAGTATTCTTTTAAGATTTTAAAACAAACAATAGAAATGGAACTATTCTTTTTTTCAGTAGTAGTAGGGTCTGAATTCTGTGCACTATGCTTTAGGCAGACACTCTACCACCTAAGCCATGCCCCCTCCAGTCCGTTTTGCTTTGGTTATTTTTGAGATAAAGTTGTGTTTTTTTCCCTGGCCAGATTATGCCAAAGTCACCCTGTTTATTCTCCCCCAGTATAGCTGGGGGGACAGGTGTGCAGCATCCCCTCGGTTTTTAAATTGGTTGAGATGGGGTGGGGGAGGATCTCAGTCTTTTTTTTTGCCTCCTGATAATCCTCCTGATCTGTCCTTCCTGAGTATGTAAAATGAGCTACCATGTCCTACTAGAAATAGAACTTGTTATTAGAAAATAAATTTTATTATACTTGAGTATGTCTGTGTCATTTAATTTATGGATAGCATATGAAGTCAAACACATTTTTCAATTACTTTTACCAAAACATTGAAAGCCATTTTGCTGTGATACAGGGTAAATTAGATACTTGTCAACTTCAAACTTGCAATGAGCTATACAAAGGTTACTGCAACAAGAAATCTGTGTTAATAATGATGGCAATTGAATTGTTCCTAAGAAGATTGGGCTTTAAAACCCTTGTGCTTTCTATGGAGGGAACCTTGAAGTATAAGAGGCCCAACTATTTTGTTTTTGTTGTGCTAGTCCTCGGGCTGGAACTCAGGACCTGAGCACTGTCCCTGGCTTCCTTTTGCTCCAGGCTAGCACTCTACCACCTGAGCTTCAGCGCCACTTCTTGCCTTTTCTGTTTATATGGTACTGAGGCATCTAGCCCAGGGCTTCGTGCATGCTAGCCAAGCACTCTACTGCCAAGCTACATTCCCAGCTCCAAGAGGCCCAACTATTTGTTATTTTACAGCTGCTACTTCATATACAGTTGTCCCTTACCATATAGCAGTTTACTGTATCACGTGTTAAAAAAAAAGCAAAAATAAAAATGTAGATAGTGATGATCAGTCACTTATGTCAGGAGCTCTGTTCTAGAGACCCCCACAATCTGTGAAAATCCACTAAGCGTCAATAAGTGAACCACGATACAGCGAGGGATGACTAACACTGCTAATTTGCGGATTTTCACCTATGGCAGGGTCTGTGGAACATATCTCCCACGACAGGTGAGGGATCACTGTATTGCTTATTAAATTTTCAGTCACCACCACCTTAAGTCATATTTTCGGTTTCACAGTAGTGTTGAAAACCCATTAGCTTGCTCAGAAGTTGTTGGCTAATTTTATTTTAAATGATTTTACTCACATAGATAATTTCAAACTAATTTTAAGCATACTTTTTCCCCCCCTAAGGAGATGAAGCCGTATCTAAATCAGTGCCTGTCACAGTGGATGATGAAGATGACGACAATGACCCTGAGAATAGGTATGATTCCATCCATAAGGACTTTAAAAAGATTATAACACACCCTAGGCGTGGGCACAAGCCACAACACCGGAACAACAAGCTGGTTGTAAAAACCAGGAGAGCCTGCCTTAGAAAGCCTCACTCCCAGTCTTCCTGCAAGTTGGAAAGAAAGGCCAGAAATTGGGCTAAAACTCAGAAACCTTAAGGGAAAGTAAATGCTAGTATTAACACACCTAGCATAGGGTGTGTTATAAATACAGAACTGTCAATTTTGTGTTTCCATGGAAACTGTGATAATTTTTTGAGACTATTATTTTCAGATTAATTTTTGGATGAAAGTGAATCCTATTAATAAATTGGTGACAATACTTGTTTATTGTTAATTGTCCTTCACTATGGTAATCACATGACAATCTGTTGAGAACAAAATAAGTAATCACTCCAATACTAAAAAGTAAAGCAAGGGTGACAGAAAAATTAGACACACCTCTGTCATAGTGGAGAAAGAACAAAGGTATTAGAGACTAAAACCAAGATATTTCTTCATGTATTTTAAATATTTAGTGCATGATAGCATAGTATTCATATAAATGTAGAAATCTTTGCTTTTTGACAGTGTTGGGATTTAAATTGGGCCTTGGACTTGCCAAGCAAGCATTCTACCACACCCCAGCTATTACAGTACAGGATTCATCATGTTTAACATAGCATGGTGCAGTGGATTGAATTGAAATACTGGAAACAGATACTTGACTTCTAATTCTAACATTTCCATAACTGTGTGATCTTGGGCAAGTAACTTCTTTTGCCTGTTTTTATCTCTAAACATTTATTCCTAAGTTCTAGTATTAGAAAAGCATGGAAATATACCTGTCATTTTTTTGGGGGGGGTGGGGTTGGTCATGGGGCTTGAACTCTGGGCCTGGGTGCTGTCCCTGAACTCTATCTCAAAGCTAGCACTCTACCACTTCAGCCACTTCTGGTTTTCTGAGTGGTTTGTTGGAGGGAAGAATCTCACAGACTTTTCTGCCAGGCTGACTATGAACCGGCTGGCTTTGAACCACTGGCTTTGAACTTGGGATCCTCAGATCTCAGCTTCCTGAGTGTAGCTAGGATTACAGGCATGAAGCCACTGGCACCTGCCATACCTGTAATTTTTATGTTACAATTTTGTGAGACATTAACTGAACAGCATATGCTATGGGATAAGGTTGAAAATTCTAGCTCTGTTTTGTACCTTGATGATACTTGATGACAATGTTTCAGAGATCATTCTTCTGCAAATAAACAATATTTTCATTAAGCTGACAGATATTTACTTTATACTTAAATAAAACACAATTTTCAACATACATCTTGTACTTTCCTATTTATTTGATTAAATATATATTTGATTGTTTTTACGGGATATGAATGGGATCCGGTATAGAGTACTACATCTGGGATTTAAAAAAGTTGAGCATCACAGCCATATCTGAAAGAATTTAGAATTTGATTTTTTTAAGTATTTTTAAAATTTAATTTATTATTATTTTTTATTTTGGGGGTGGGGGGCACTCCTGGGCCTTCAACTCAGGGCCACTCCCTGGCTTCTTTTTTGCTCAAGGCTAGCACTCTGCCACTTGAGCCACAGCGCCAGTTCTGGCTGTTTTCTGTATATGTGGCGCTGGGGAATTGAACCCAGGGCTTCAAGTATACAAGGCAAGCACTCTTGCCACTAGGCCATATTCCCAGCCCCTAGAATTTGATTCTTTTTTTAAAGAAAATTTTATTCTTCATTTACATAGACTATCCTGTGCATTTTGAAGCCTGAAATATTAGTTACTGATAGTCTTAATCAGATTCAAACATTCTATCCTTAACCGTAAGAGATGATCTTTCATATTTAACCACCAAATAAGCATGTTGTAAAGGTATAATGTTCTGTTATAGCTTGTCAAAATATAACACTTTGATATTTTCTGTAATTGATAAGTGTTTTCCTGGAAAGCATCTTTAATTCTATCTTGTATTTAAAGTTAAAAAAAAAAACCCTACAACATTGTTGAATACCTTAGAGAAGAGATGAGTTTTTCTTGTGTCTTTCTTTATACTCATTTTTATAAACTATACAATTTAATGACTTGCCTAATATCCATTATACCAAAGATTCATCTACTGTGCACAGATATCACATCATGATGAATATCCATTATGTATTTACATTATTTTAGTATATGTGATATATTTGAGAATTTTTGAATATGCACTAAGAAACTTTTAAAATTTGTTTGGTCATTACTAAGCCTTGTCTTTTTTATGATTTCATATTTTTGAATGGGATATATTTCGGTAATAGGAATGTTACAATTGTAAATTTGTACACAATTGTGTAATTGTGTACGAATTGTATATACATTTCGTCTGCTTTGTCTTTTAGGAGTATTGTAATGCATTTCAGTGTTGATATTCCAGGAGAGATAAAATAGTGTATTGTTTCAAATGCTTAACTATTATTTGGACACAATAAATTTGTGTAAAACTTTTTCTTGGTCAAGCACTTAATTTTAACTAAAATGCCACTTTTCACAAGCACTCAAGTATATTTGTTAGAATTGATGTATAGAGATGAGTATGTAGCCAAAGAAGTTTAGCATTAAATTAAGAAAGTCAATAATGCTGGGCGTCAGTGGCTCATGCCTGTAATCCTACCTACACAGGAGGCTGAGATCTGAGGACTGCGATTCAAAGCCAGCCTGGGCAGGAAAGTCCATGAGACTCTTACCTTCAATTAACCACCAGAAAATTGGAAGTGGTGTTGCAGCTCAAGTAGTAGAGCACTAGCTTTGAGCTGAAGAGCTCAGGAACAGCACCCAGGCCCAAAGTTCAAGCCCCATGACCAACAACAACAACAAAAAAGAAAGTAAATACTTTTAAATCCCCAAACTCATATACTTAAAAAATTGTGTGACAGTTGGAAGAAAGATTTTATAGCCGTGGTATTAAAAAAATAAAGCCTTGATAGCTTTTGAGGTGATTCAAGTTTAACCACAAGTCAAATATGTTAGTAGAAATAAACTTACTGTTTAGCATAAGGCATCATTTAACTATATATATGAGCTGGCCTTAAATTTCCATCCTTTTGTGTTCACCTCCCAAATAGCTAGGAAAGCAAGAGGGAGCTACCGTACCCATCTTTTATATTTTCATTTGCCTCTTGTACTGTTAATTAAACTCAGCACTGGGATGGTGTATTTAACAATATTAGTGAGTGGTGTGGATCATTATCTTTGGAATATTCTTTATATATTTTATAGAAAAAGTAATAAAATTGCAGTTTTGAGAAAATCCCAGTTTACTACCACCATTTGCCTGAAAGTTGAGATATTTATATGGATGCCTTTTTGCCATTTATGTATACATATACCTACACACACATTTATTTTTATTAAGAAATACTTAGCAAGTCCTAGCAATATTTTAGAAGTTTTTCTCAGTTTCTTTGTGGGTGGGATTGCATAGTTTTTTTCTTTTTTTCATAGAAACAAAATCTAATATGGAACTTGTTCAAGGAAGCTGCAGGTTTATGCAGGTTTTATTTCATTATATTGGGACTAGATTATTTTCCTCAAAATAGAGTTTGGCTTTTAGTGTCAGCAGATGTAACTCCTTTTTCTGACTTCATATTTGTCCTTAAATGACAAATACGACTTGGCATAAATTCTGTTTTCATTTATCAGTTATAAAAAATACTAAACTTTATTTTTTTTTAGCCAGTCCTGGGGCCTGGACTCAGGGCCTGATCACTGTCCCTGGCTTCTTTTTACTCAAGGCTAGCACTCTGCCACTTGAGCCACAGCGCCACTTCTGTTTTTTTTTTTCCCCCTGTTTATGTGGTGCTGAGCAATCGAACCTAGGGCTTCATGAATGTCAGGCAAGTACTCTACCACTAAGCCACATTCCCAGCTATAACTTGGTTTTTCAATATTAGCAAATGCCC
Organism: Perognathus longimembris pacificus; assembly: GCF_023159225.1. Lineage (NCBI taxonomy): Eukaryota > Metazoa > Chordata > Mammalia > Rodentia > Heteromyidae > Perognathus > Perognathus longimembris. The sequence goes on from NC_063188.1 coordinate 56,619,255, forward strand.
CAAAATGTTCAATGTTAACATTTTTTCTTATTAAGATTCCTCTAAGACTTAGACTTAAAAAGATCAGAGACTAAACATTTTATATATTCAGGCCCATTTAACCACTGTAGCCTATGTTTAAATTATTTAAAAATATGGATTCTTGCTTTAATCTGTCTTTAATTTTTCCTTCTGTTTTTGTGTGCTGATAATGACGGTTGAAATTCAGGCCTTGCATTTCCTTGGCTTGCTTGCCCACAACTGGTGCTTTACCACTTGAGCAGCATCTAGAGCCCCCCTCCCCCCCGGCTTTTTACTGACTAATTGGAGATGATGTCTTGTAGACTTTAATGCCCTGGATGGCTTCGATCCAAAATCCTCCAAGTCTCAGTTAGGATTATATATATGAGCCCCTAGTGTCTGGCTTTCCAAAGTTTTTTCTTTTTTCCTTCTTTGGTTCATCCAATAATTAATTTTCCTGGTGATCTCACCAAAAAAAGATAACAGTCCTGCTTGTAGGCCATGTGACTGACTGCAAAATTTTATCAAACTATTGTTCAACTTTTAACTATTTGGTGACCTTACATTGTCCCCTGAGTTCTTTCATTTTTGGAAACATTTTAGTCTAACTTTTTTTTCCTGTTGGTTCTGGGACTTGAACTCAGAGCTTGGGTAGTGCTATCCCTGAGCCTCTTTGTACTCAAGGCTAGCATTCTACCACTTGAGCCACAGTGCCACTTCTGGCCCTTTCTGATTAGTTTTTTGGAGATCAGAGTTTCACAGACATTTCTGCTTTCAGGCTGGCTTTGAACTGCGATCCTCAGCCTCCTGAGTAGCTAGGATTACAGATGTGAGCCACTGGCACCCACCTAGTCATAATTTTTAATAGTAAACTTCATATTTAGATATTAATTTTGAACCTAATGGTTAAGATTTGTACTAACATAACTATTGGTGAATTCTGTAGTAATTCTTTTTCATTTTGGGGGCCAGTCCTGAGGCTTGAACTCAGGGCCTGGGCACTGCCCCTGGGCTTCTTCTACCACTTGAACAGCAGCATTACTTCCAGCTTTATCTGTTTATGTGGTATTGAGGAATTGAACATAGGACTTCATGCAAGCAAGGCAAGCACTCTACCCCTAAGTCACATTCCCCATCTAGCCGAGAATTCTGTAATAATTCTACAAAATTTTTTAAAAATTAATTAACCCTTAATGTATAGGATATTTATTAGAACAAAACCTGACCCTCTGTTGGAAGCCTATCTCTTTACCACCCTTTCCTCACAGAAAATGTGCAAATGTTCCTTAGCTATAGTACTTTGTATTCTTTTAGAAACCAATTCGAAAATTTGGTGTAATATTTTAGCATACTTAGACAATTATTTTTGTCTAATTAGTATTGTATGATCTAATTCGGAATTCTGTTCACTGTATTCTATTGTGATATTGTACACAGAATGTAGAAAAAACAATTTTTAAACAAATCTTATTGACCTTTGTATATGGTTCTACAGTACTTTGGCCCTTAAAACTTGTACTTTTTATTTAACAGTTTACCTTAAACCTGGTTTACAGCCTCTTAAAAGATAAACAAGAAGCTGTCAGATGTATCTCTGCCTGTCAGTGTATTCTATTTGATTTTAGTTTTAGGGTGTGTGTGTGTGTGTGTGTGTGTGTGTGTGTGTGTGTCTCTGTGTGTCTGTGTGTGTCTGTGTGTATATACTGAGCTGTGAACTCAGGGCCTGTCTCTTAGCTTTTCACTCAAGGCTGGCATTCTGTGACTTAAGCTACACCTCCACTTCTGGCTTTTTGCTGGTTAATTGGAGAGTTTCATGGACTTTACTGCCTGAGTGGGCTTCAAACTTGGATCTTAGGATCTCAGCCTCCTGAGTAGATAGGATTACAGGAGGGAGCCAATGGCACCAAGCCTTAACAAGCAAAAAACCTCTTAAAAAAATCAAAGCTTGGGGGCTGGGGATATGGCCCAGTGGCAAGAGTGCTTGCCTCATATACATGAGGCCCTGGGTTCAATTCCCCAGCACCACATACGCAGAAAATGGCCAGAAGTGGCGCTGTGGCTCAAGTGGCAGAGTGCTAGCCTTGAGCAAGAAGAAGCCAGGGACAGTGCTCAGGCCCTGAGTGCAAGCCCAGGACTGGCCAAAAAATAAAAAAAATAAAAAAAAATCAAAGCTTGGGGCTGGGAATATGGCCTAGTGGCAAGAGTGCTTGCTTCATATACATGAAGCCCTGGGTTCAATTCCCCAGCACCACCTATATAGAAAATGGCCAGAAGTGGCGCTGTGGGTCAAGTGGCAGAATGGTAGCCTTGAGCAAAAAGAAGCCAGGGACAGTGCTCAGGCCCTGAGTGCAAGCCCAGGACTGGCAAAAAACAAAAACAAAATCAAAGCTTGAGTCCTTCCATTGATATATATTTGAAATCCATGTAATGTGTACGTACTACACACACACACACACACACACACACACACACACACACACACACCATGTATTTTGCCCATGCATTAACACAGTAATACTTATTGCATAGTGAGTATTACACAAGCATAGTAAAAACTCATAGCAGTTTGGAATTTAGGATCTCAGGTTCTATTCCCAGCTTTATTTTCTCCAGTTAAATCAATTCCCTTCTCTTAGCCTATTTCCTCAGCTATAAAATGACATATTTGGAATTGAAAGTCCTTTCTTCTAGCTCTAACGTTTTGTGTTACTTTTGTTATGGTTCTTTCTCTAAGTCTCCCTGGAGCAAGAGATCCTTCTCTTGATTGCTTCTTTATAAGAATTCCACATTTTGAAATATTAATTGACATACTAGCATGAGGCCGTTTATCAATCTTTCTTGCTTGAGTCTAAAAGGAGACAGTACTTATTTCCTTTTGAGATAATATCATAATTTTTAAAGGCCTTTTTAGCTTTCTAATTTTGTTTTTCTGATTGTGTTATTAGGCTCATCTTCTTTTTGCATTCTTTCAGTAGAGGAAGGTGTAATAAGGCATTATCTTAGTGTTCATTATATAATTTAGCCGAGATCGGGTGCGTTCAGGGTGGTATGGCCGTAGACTATAATTTAGAAGATTTTAGTTTGTGAGCATTTTGGGGTCCTATTAGTTCTCATGCACCAATTCAAATTATTTGTTTGTGGAGATTTTCCCTCCTTCCCATATTGTTTTACTTTCTCCCCCTTTTCCTTCCCTACCTTTCAGGATAATAAAGGAGTGGCTCCATTACCTCTGGCTCTGCTCAGGTTATCTGCCACCAGAGTGGCACAACCTGTGCTTCTAGTGGTTCTAATAGAGTCATGGCTGCTTTGGATGCTACATCTGCCCCAAGATGTAATATTGAGCATTGAGATTTCAGGGGCAGTACTTTGTTGCCTGGATGATTTTCTCAGAACGGTCTTGGAAAGCCTCAAGAAAGGAAACTTCAGAGCACACAGAATCAACTAGGGAGCATGACTATACATCCATCACAGTCATACCAGCATGAGTCCAGCTGAGGCCTCCAAAATGATGCGTTGCCAGCTTCAGCTGGTTCTCAAGTGATGATGTCCTTGAAGTATCTGTGGCCTGTGACTCCAGAGTTAAGGTAGTGGAGTTTCCCTTTAAACATCTCACAGCAGGCTTTGTAGATGGGACACATTTCAACCTCAGCATGCTTGCTGGCTACTCAGGTTGAAGGTCTGCCTCAGCCCTGGGCTCCTTTAAATTTTGAGATATAGTAGGTTAGATATGAGCCACCAGTTATCATTTATGCACTGTTCATAAGTTATGCAAGAATTTGATTTTATTAACGTTCTTAGTTTACTTGGCCATATGTAAGAATTTCCTTTGACCAAATAAGTGATGCGGGGCCAAATATAAAACTTTATCATACTTAGCTAGATAAAGCTTAGGGAGTCACCATCACTCAATTATCATTCTCTGAAGTTTTATACTTTTCCTGCTTCTAAAGTGACTATAATTATTGGTTTCTGAATGTTGGAGATAAGTTGCAATTCTTCAATGTATGGCTTTGATTCCATTTTCTGTAATTGTGTGATTTATTTGTTGGTCGTGGGGCTTGAACTCTAGGCTTGGGTGCTGTCCCTGAGCTCTAGCTCAAGGCTAGTGTTCTACCACTTGAGCCAGAGTGCTACTTCTGGTTTTTTGGTGGTTAATTGCAGTTAAGAGTCTCACAGACTTTCCTGCTTGGGCTGGCTTTGAACCACAATCTTCAGATCTCAGCCTCCTGAGTAGTTAGGATTATAGGCATGAGCCACCAGTGTCCGGCTTGTATGATTTATTAATTGATATCCAATTGTATCTTATTGCATGTGCATCATATTTCTTTGTTTGTTTCTTGACAGTCCAGAACTTGAGATTGAATTAGGTAGGTTGACATATTTTGACCTTCCATTTAATAGATGTGTTAGGAGTTTAGAGATTGGAAGAAGAAAATTTATGGTGCTGCTTACAATTATGCCAGGTTTTCCACAGTTAGTAGGAATTTTAAAACTTTTGGCATTTGTAAACAACTGAAATCAGGTATTGAAGTAGCACGTAAATAACGTGATTCAGAATATAGTTTTGGTGGCTCTTATTGACCTACCCAAATGATGTAAGATCAGCTTTTAGTTCTTAAGAACCATTTTGTACTTGGTCAACACTTTACACATTTTATACACATGAACATTCATTTAAGAATTCATTGCCTGGGGCTGGGGATATGGCCTAGTGGCAAGAGTGCTTGCCTTGTATACATGAGGTCCTAGGTTCGATTCCCCAGCACCACATATACAGAAAACGGCCAGAAGTGGCTCTGTGGCTCAAGTGGCAGAGTGCTAGCCTTGAGCAAGAAGCCAGGGACAGTGCTCAGGCCCTGAGTCTGAGGCCCAGGACTGGCCAAAAAAAAAAAAAAAAAGAATTCATTGCCTGTGTATTTTCTATGGGAAAAATTTGGGAGAAAAACTAATATACAGTGAATTAAAGAGAAAAAGATTTATCTACCTATTATCTAATGTTTAAAAGGTTACTATGTCTCATGTTTGACTCAGATCACTTTAATATATAAAATATTATCAATAAAATTTATTTGAGGGTTTTCTTAAAAAACAAAAAAAGAATTCATTGCCCAAATTGAGAACATTTTTTTTCTGGCATATGAAAAATGAGAATGCAGATTTTACTGAAGATTTTAGAGAATTTTTTTCCCACAAAGATGCTTTCATTCCATCTAATGAATATTTCTTTTATTCTGAAACTATTTTCTGACTTGGAGAGGAAGATGTGTTAGATGGAGTCCTTTTGTAAAATGAGGAAAGTAAACATTATTTGCATCTACTTTTCTTTCTTGGTAAAACAGGTACCTATGACCTTTTAATAGTCTCTGTTTTTAAAATGTCAACTGTATGCAATCCCACATCAACAAGCCACTGATCTAGAAGTATTAAGAGCAAAGCTTTAGAATTAAATTCCAGTAAAACTTAAATTAGAGTGATAAAATCTATATTCCTTCAAAATATAAAATAGAGCAGAGACCCCTCAGAATACCAAATTTATGTGTGGTTCCTTTTTTTTACCAATTAGTGATTTTCTGTGTTTTCTCAATATTTCTGATCCATCTGTTTGGAGGAGAAAATACAAAACGGCATATAATAAACATTTATGGAAGTGATTGCCTATTTTGGTTCAGCCTAGGCAGTTTAGGGTTTAAATAACAGGGAACATTTTACTTGTGGAAACTGGGGAAGTCAGCATACATTAACATCTACCATTGAATGCTTTCCTTTTGATTTTTGGTGAAAAAGGTTGACATTTCAACTTGGGGTCTCTCCCTTGCTAGTCAAGCAATCTACTGCAGAGCAACACCACTAGCCCTTTTTTACACTGCTTATTTTGAGATAGGGTCTCATTTTTGCCCAGGTCTGTTCTTGGACCACTCTAAGGTTTCCTGTTGTAGCTGGGAAGACAGACATCCCATTACACATTGAGATGGGGTCTTGTGAACTTTTTTTTCCCCTGGGCTAGACTGAAATTGCTATCTTCCTAATCTCAGCGCCCTAAGTAGCTGGGAGGGCAGGTGCATGCCGCTGAGGTATTAGTTGAGAAGGAGTCTAACAATGTTTTGCCTGGAGAGGCATAGAACTTTGATCCTTTTGATCAGCCTCTCGAGTAGCCTCTCAGCTTGTGAGCCATCATGCCCTAGCCCCATGAATAAAAATTCATTCAATCATGCTTTGACGTGTGAGTACAGTCAAAGAAGTGAAAAGAAATGTTTCAAATTTAGAAATTAAGACAGATTCTATAATCTCATCTATTAAGGTATTTGGTTGAGCTGGTCAGTCTTGATTACCAAATGTATAATTATACCATGGAAATTAGCTCATGGTAAACTATTGGACTCTTGCCATCTTCCTCTTTGAATATTTATGTAATCCTTTACTATTGTGATTTCTGAATTTATGACAAGAATGACTGCCCTGATGAAATCCCTTGTCTCACACAAAGCCTCATCATTTTATTTGATATTTTCAGATAATTTTAATTAGTGCAAACATGCACATCAAAGGTGTATGTGTATATAATATATATGCATATAATATAATGTGCAGCATATATACACACACATACATATGTACATACTTTTTGGTGCTGGCAGTGGGACTTGAGCTCAAGGTCTCATACTCTTCCTGGCTTTTTTGCTCAAGACTAGCGCTCTACCACTAGAGCCACTGCTCCACTTCCAAGTTTTTGCTGGTAAATTGGATATAGGAGTCTCATTAACTTTTCTGCCCCGACTGGCTTCTAATCTCCATCCATAGATCTCGCCCTCCTGAGTAGTCAGTGTGAGCCATGGGTGCCTGACATTCACAGGAATGTATTTTTACATGATAATATTAGTAAAGGAATTATTTTCTCATGTGCTTTTAGTACTTGATTTTTCTATTAATGAATTGGTCTTTGAGTAACATCTTAAGAAATTTTATTGAGAATGAAGCTACTGTACTGTTTTAGAAAGTCATGGTAATGTGTATTCTTTTACTGTGTATAATAAATAGTGCTCATGTTCCTTCTCTGTCCTAACTTCAATATTACTAGAGCCCTTATTGTTTAGTGCCAAATATTTGGTGATACTTTGATCTGATTAACAGATTTCTGGAGTAAAGTGAAATTGAGATTCAAAAATATTCTAGGTTGATTCACTGTTTCATAATAGAATGGTTTATTAATATTCATTTTTCAGCAATATGTTTTGCTGTTGAATAAACCTTCTCTGGAGTTTGGTCTGTGTGATTTACCACTAGTGGGTTGTCTCCTATTGTATTTGCTGGATGATGGTGACAATGGAAACTTATGTAGCATTACGTTGGAATTGGTCACAATAGTCATAAGATATAAAATCTATTAACATTTCAATTTTGATAACAGAATTTTATTTTCAATTGGTATATTTCAACCCCAAATATATAGTTTTTTAATTGTGTTTTTACTCTCAAGAATTGCCAAGAAGATGCTTTTAGAAGAAATTAAAGCCAATCTTTCCTCTGATGAGGATGGGTCTTCAGATGATGAACCAGAAGAAGAGAAAAAAAGAAATGGAAAACAACTTGAAGCCAATCCAGGAGATGAAGGTGAGCTCCCCAGAGAGAGACACAGGATGCTATCAATTAATTACTTGAGCTGTTCAGTCCTTGAAGAATATCAGTAATTATGAACTCTTTTAGTGCATGCATGTTCAAGCTTATTAAAATCTTTAAGCTTTCTTCCTTTTATCCCTGAATCTCTTGTAATAATTATGGCAGCTATTCTCTTTTTTGTCAGTTACTGCCAATAAACAGATGAGTTTTAAGCCAAGTATGCTTGAAAGTAATAGGCACTGGTGACATTTTAATAATAGTGTGATGTGCAAGATAACCTTTCACCAGTGCTACAATGTATATGCACTGCTCTGCTGAATGATGTCTGTGTTCTTACTAACATAATAGTTTTGAGAAACATTTTTGTCTTTTTTATTGTTAAGTAGTTGTATAAAGAGGTTACAATTCCACAAGTCAGGTATAAGTATAATGCATCTTGGTCAGTATCACCTTTTCCTTTGTTCTTCCCTATTTTCCCTTCCCATCCCTGCCCTCAAGTTACATAGTTCATTTTTTGCATAAAGTACATTTCACCTTTCCTCCCTCCATTTCTGTGCTCCCCTTTGCCTACTCCCTTAAAACATGTTTGGAAAACATTTTAAAGGGCAAAATGGGTTGTAGAAGGACTTACTGATACGTGTTTTTCATTTAGACACAAAAAACCCAACCAATTCTGAATCAGATTCAGATTCTGAAGAATCTAAGAAGCCAAGATATAGACATAGGCTTTTGAGGCACAAGCTGACTGTGAGTGATGGAGAATCTGGAGAAGAAAAAAAGACAAAGCCTAAAGAGCACAAAGAAGCCAAAATTCGAAGTAGAAGGAAGGGTAAGATATTTGCATTCTGATTGGAAGAAACACACTAGTTTCATATGCCAATTACAGGAATGAGATAGAGCCTATGAAACAACTGGCCTATCCAGGCTGAGAACATATCAGCTGGTCTCTTGAGTCATGTAAGTATTTAGAGTGGGAAGATAACCCTGGATCTTGAGATAACACTAAGAGTATTTTAAACCTTTTTGTGTTATACACATTCACAGTATAATGATCAATAAATAATGACTGAATATAAATTTGTAGGCTACATATAAAATAAAATATTACACACAACTACAAGAATAACTGCTTTCTTTTGGAAACAATAAAAGCTAGCAATCATATATAAAATTTGACTTATATGTAGTCAGATTATTTTAACTATATTAAAAGTCTGAGGTTTCTCTTTTGGCTCACTTGTTCTTTGCAGTACTGGAGTTTGAACTCAGAGCATTATGCTTCCTATGCAGACAGTCTATCAGTGGAACCATATCCCTAGTCTTTTTTTACTACAGTCACTGTTCAAATAGTCTTCCTTTTTGCCTGAGTGGATGGTACCACAATCCTGTTTATGTTTCCACATAGCTAGGATGACAGTCAGGACACCATGCTTAGCCCTTAATTGGATGAAATAGAATCTGGTGAACTTTTGCCCACACTATCCTCAAACTATAATCCTCCTGATATAGGTGTGAGTCAAGTCACTGTTTTCAGCTTTTTGTGTTTAAGGTTAGTGTTCTACCACTTGAGTCACAGCTCCACTTCTGCCTTTTTTGTGAGTTGGAAAGGAGAATCTCATGGACATTCCTGCTGAGACTGACTTTGAACTGTGATCCTCAGATCTCAGCCTCCTAAGTAGTTAGGATTATAGTGCCTGACATTTTTTTTTCTTTTTGGTAAGATAGATTCTCACTGTGTAGGGCAGGCTGGCTTTGAAATGAAGATCTTCATGTCTCAGCCTCCTCAGCCTCGTGAGTGTTGGGATAAAAGGTGTATGCCAACATGCTCAGAATGAGTCCTTATACATTGAGGGGCTTCTAAGTCCACATTAAATTAAGGATACAAAAATGAATAGGTAGATTATTGGTACAGTGGTTTTCAGTCACTATGGGAATCACTTTGGGGAGTGTTAAAATAGGTGAAGCTGAGGCATCTGAAATGAAATCAAGCACAGGAAGACATATACCATGTGTTTAAGCTAAAACAAGTTGATTTCATGAGGTAGAGAATGGAATACTATTAGTGGTCACTAGAAGTTAGGAGGGGGCATAAAAGGAATTTGAATAACAGGTAATAAGGTATAGTTAAATAGGACATTATAATTCACATGAATTTATTACATATTTTTTGAAGAACTAGAAGAGATGATTATGAAGGGTCCCAGCACATAGAAATGTTAGATGACCTTTTTGATGCCAGTATTGGGACTTGAATTTAGTACTTTGTACTCTTGCTTAGCCCTTTTGCTCAAGGCTGGTGTTCTACCACTTGAGCAACACCTTTACTTCCATCTTTTTGCTGTTAGTTGCTGCCTGGGTTGGCTTTGAACCTCACTTTTCAGATCTCAGCTTAATATCTATAAGGAACTATCTTAGCTAAGGTACCCATGTCTACACATAAAATTCATGGATCCACTAATATGTGTTACCTTAGACACATAGCTTGAAGATAAATTTATACAGCATTCTTAGTGAACTTTTTCATTTTGAGAGCAGTTCCTCACCTTAGGGCAAATATGATGTTTTCTACTTGTAGAAGCATATTAACATACAGAGCACTTTAGATTTTGGATAATTATACAATTTTTGATGAGGCTAGTTAACTTGTAACATTTCAGTCATTAAAAGGTATATTCTATAAGCTGTAATATACAGTCATGTATGTTCCTAATGTTCTTACAATGCTTTAAATTATTAATGTGAAATTATGGGCAACTTAAGTGAATTTTGTTTCTGTTTTAAAATGCTTGGCAATGATATATATTTTTTAATTTAAGTGAGCAGCGAAGAGTCAGAAGATACTGATTTTCAGGAATCAGGAGTCAGTGAAGCAGTTAGTGAGTCTGAAGATGAACAACGGCCTAGAACAAGGTAATATTGCACTTTTCCCCAAAACTTTAGGGAGTAATCTCAATAAATTTAAAAGTATGTAAATATTTTGTATGTTTATACTTGAAAACATACTTTATATGCAATTGAATTGTCTATTGTAACTGTGTTGGCTTTTCAGTGTGCAGAAATATTCATTACTGGAGGTTTTGGTTATTAGGAAGGGCTTTACTGTATAGTAGATAAGAAACTGTATAAAAACTGCCTCAACCTATTTTCTGTCTTTCTTCTACGCTTAAGTTTTCTCCTTTCTAAAATAGAGGATTACAGTATAATTACCTTACTGGTTATTGTAGGTATTTAATGAGACAGTGCATGTAAAATGCTTATAACAACCTCCATAGCACATAGTAATTCTTAAATGAGTGCTAATTATTGCTCTTAGTATTAGAGTAATAAAGATGGATTCGTTTCTTAATATGTCCTGATAAATGCTTACATAAAAATTTCCTTTTCAGCACAGTTTTTTAGGTAATACCATTCTAAGATTTAAAAGAAAGTCTCCCAGAATAACATTATCTTTCCTACAATTTAGCAAATGAAGAGTGTATTTGTAGTATGTGTCTACATAAATGTCTGTTTGCACTTGCATGTTTTAAAACATTTGTGTTTATTTAGGCTAATACTTAACCAGACTGTGCTTAGAGTATAGCATAATATTATATTTCAGGAAAATATAATAATAATAAGGTATGACAGGAACTGTGCTTAAACTAAGATAATTTGTAAAACAGAAAATTTAGCATTTTAAGCTTTAGATATAGCGCAGTGTTGGTGGCTCAAGCCTGTAATCCTAGTTACTCAGCATGCTGAGATCTGAAGATCATTGTTCAAAGCCAACCCAGACAAGAAGTTTGTGAGACTCATTTCCAATTAACCACCAAAAAGCTGAAAGTGGAGCTGTAGCTCAAGTGGTAGAGTGCTAGCATTGAGCACTGGACATATTAAGATTATAAGATTAAATTCCTATAGTATGTTTACTTTTGTGAATAGATTCTTTAATGTATTACTTCCAAGGTTCGCTCAGATTTTACTTTGCATCAAGGCTTTATCACTTTTTGGTTTGCTTTTGTGGTGCTGGGGAGTAGTTTCTTAGGCATGCTAGGCATGTACACTGAGCTATACTCCTAGTCCACTTCTATTTTTATACTAATACTGGGCCTTGAACTCAGGGCCTGGGTGTTTCCCTTTTGCTTTTTGTGGTGAAGGCTGATGCTCTACTATTTGAGCCACACTTCTACTTCTGACTTTTTGCTGGTTAATTGGAGATAAGAGTCTGCCCAGGCTAGCTTTAAAATGAGGTCCTCATAGGTCAGTCTCCTGGATAGCTAGGATTAAAGGTATGAGCCACTAGTGCTCAGTACTTCATTACTCTTTAAATAATAATAATAATAATAATAATAATAATACAATTCATATTATTAGTGCCAGTAGTAGAGCTTGAACTTAGGTCTTTCCATTCTTGTTTCGCTTTTTCATGCAAGGCTGGTACTTTACAACTTGAACCATACTTACATGTCATGCTTTTTGGTGATTAATTGGAGATGAGAGTCACACAGAGTCTCTTTCCCTGAGCCGGCTTTGAACTGCTAATCCTCAGATCTGAGCCTCCTCAGTAGCTAGGACTAAAGCTGTGAGCCACCAGTGCCGTGCTTAAATGATTAATTTATTGATGGGAAAATATACCTAGCATAAAGTTTGCCATCTTTTAAAAAAATTTTTTTTTATTTTATTGTCAAACTGATGTACAGAGAGGTTACAATTTCATACTTCGGCCTTGGGTACATTTCCTGTACTGTTTGTTACCTCCTCCCTCATTCCCATGAAGCAAACTTTTTTTTTTTTTTTTGGCCAGTCCTGGAGGTTTGCCATCTTTTTTAAGTGACTAATTAATAGTGTTAAGTACAGTCATTTATTTTTAAAAACATTCTCTTCTTTTTTTCTTGTGCCAGTACTGGGGCTCGAACTCAGTGCCTAGGTGCTGCTGTACCTTAGCTTTTTTGGTTAAGGCTGATGCTCTACTACATGAACAACCGCCACACTTCAGAATTTTTGCTGGTTAATTAGAGATAAGAGTCTCAGGTACTTTGCTGTCCAGCATAGTTTTGAACTATGATCCTCAGATCTCAGCCACCTGAGTATCTAGGATTACAAGTGTGAGCCACTAGCACCTGACACACCCATTCTTTAGAACTTTGTCATCTTACAAAATGGAAACTGTTTGCATTGAACAATAATTTTTCCTTATTCTTTGACCTCAGCCTCCTACTCATGATACTATTTTATGTCTCTAAGTTTGACTGTTCTAGCTAGTGCCTTCTCTATATCTCATTTTGTGACTGGCTTATGATTTAACATGATTTAACATCATGTCCTCAAGATTCATTCATATTGTAATATGTGTCAGAATCCCTTTTTAAAGCTCAAGAGTGGCCAGGCACTGGTGGGTCATGCTCGTAGTCTTAGCTATTCAGGGGACTGAGATTTGAGGCTTATGGTTCAAAGCCAGCCTGGACAGAAAAGTCTGTGAGATTCTTATCTCCAATTAACCACCAGAAAACTGGAAGTTGAGCTGTGGCTCAAAGTGGCAAAGCCCTAGCCCTGAGTGAAAGAGCTCAGGGATAATGTCCAGGTCCTGAGTTCAAGCCCTAAAATTGATAAAAAAAAAAAAGCTGAAGAGTGTTTCATATTTTTGTCCACTCATTTCTTGTTCACTTGTTCACTTGTTTTGCTCCTACCTGTTGGCAATTGTGAATAATGTCAATAAGAGCATGGATGTATAAATAATCTCTTTTGTCCCTGTTTTCAGTTCTTTAGAGTATATACTCAGAAATAGTATTGGATCATATGATGTTTCTATTTTTAACATTTGAGGACCCTCCATACCACTTTCCATAGTAGCCACATGATTGCCTGTAGTGAACAAGTGTTCTGCTTTGTGTCATTCTGACTTGGCACTTGGTGTTTTCTGAGCTTTTGTTTTTGGTCTAAATTAAATGGTTTTGTGTACCATTTTCTATCCCCAGAAATACTTTTTACACTAAAGTTTGTTGCTATTAAAAATATTTTAATGATCTATCAAGCGCTGGCAGCTCACACCTTTAATCCTTCTCAGGAAGCTGAGATCTGAGGATCATGGTTTGAAGCCAGCCTTGGCAGGAAAATCCCTGAGACTCTCATCTCCAATTAACCACCAAAAGGCCAGAAGTGGAGCTGTGTCTCAAGTAGTAGAACCTTCAGCAAAAAGTTCAGGGATAGCACCCAGGCTCTGAGTTGCAATCTTAGCAAAGCAGTCCTAAATGATGAAGTGAATTTAATCATAATTTACTACTCATATCAAATCTCCCTCCTCTGAGTATTTCTGTTGGAAAATCTGAAACCTTTTCTTTTTTGGCTTCTGTTGGAAGATCCATTAAAAACATGTTGATTTTTTTGTGTTTTAGTTACTGTTGGAATATCTTTTTGAAACCTATTGATTTTTTTCTTGCCTTTTGTTTTCCTTTTCATTTAGGAATGTACATAAAGGTATAGTGTTTCCAAACTCATCATGCCATATTTTATTTTGCACTGAAAATTTTCTTCAGGTCTGCAAAGAAAGCAGAATTGGAAGAAAATCAGAGAAGTTATAAACAAAAAAAGAAAAGGCGACGCATTAAGGTTCAAGAAGATTCATCTAGTGAAAACAAGGTAATAATGTTTGTTATGTGTTTGAATTATAATTGATCTACTATAGTACACAATAATAAGTACACTAATGCTTGTGTTCCATTCATAAGTTACATTAATTTATTTACATTTTACACATTGGAAGGATTAATTTATTGAATATATAAATATGTAAAATTATTGGCCTGAGAGTTACCAGTTTTGTCTGTATCTTAATTTTTATCTTTTCTGTTTTTTATTTTCCTTTATTTCCAATTTATAATTCTAAAATGAATGAAAATTACCAACTTCTTCCAAAGCATTTCCATCAAAGATTTTGTATCTTAATTTCTTTTTTTGTTATATTTTAACATCTTTAAGTTGTACAAAGGAGTTACCATTCATCAGATCAGTGTATAAGCACAATGCATCTTAATTTTTTTTTTTTTGGTCAGTCATGGGGCTTGAACTCGGTCTGGGCACTGTCCCTGAGCTTTTCAGCTCAAGGCTAGGGCTCTACCACTTGAGCCACAGCACCACTTCTGGGTTTCTGTTGATTAATTTCCTGGGCTGGCTCTGAACCACGATCCTCAGATATCAGCTTCTTGAGTAGCTAGGATTATAGGCATGAGCCACCCCTACCTGGTGAATTTGCTTTTTTTAGGTGCTGCTTTTGTGTGGGATTGTACACCTTTTTTTGGTATGTGTATGCATATTGAGTATTTGATTGATAGGTTTCTAAGGTTCAGTTTTGTTGTAGCATATATGAGAATTTGATTCTTTTTAAAAGTGGGTAAGCCATTGTATATGTATACCACATTTTTGTTTATCTTTTCATCAGTTGACAAACATGAATTGTTCCCTCCTTTTGACTACTTGGAATAATGCTGTTATGAACATGACTGTACAAATATCTATTTGAATCTGCTTTTAGTTCCTTTTGGTATATATAGAATAATGTCATTGCTGGATCATAAAATAATTCTTCCCCTCTTCCTTCCTCTCTCCCTCTCCACCTCTCCTCCTCTCTATGTCTCCCTCTTTTTTCCTCCTCCTCCTCCTCCTCCTCCTCCTCCTCCTCCTCCTCCTCCTCCTCCTCCTCCTCCTCCTCCTCCTCCTCCTCCTCCTCCTCCTCCCCCTCCCCCTCCCCCTCCTCCCCCTCCCCCTCCTCCTCCTCCTCCTCCTCCCCCTCCTCCCCCCCCTCCTCCTCCTCCTCCTCCTCCTCCTCCCCCTCCCCCTCCTTCCTCTCCCCCCTTCCTTCCTCTTTTTGTGCCTTTACTGAGGCTTAAACTTGGGCCCTGGATGATATTCTGAGCTTTTCATTTTTCACACACAGCTCCACTTCTGGCTCTTTGTGGTCAATCAGAGCTAAGTGTTTCATGGATTTTACCTTCTGGCTGATTTCAGGCCGTGGGCCTTAGATCTCAGCATATGAGTAGCTAGAACTACAGACATAAGCCACTGGTGCCTGGCTTTTCTTTTTCTAATGTGAATTCACTACCATTCCTATTAGGAATCACATACATATTCTTTTCCTATATTGGCTAAAGCATTTGACACTCTCAGCAGAACTGGACCAGACTTCTGTTTTTTTTTTTCTTTTTCTTATTTTTGCTTTTGTTATTCAGTAATAGCCATTCTAGTGAGTATAAAATGATGCATTCTTGTGGTTTTCATTTATATCTGTCAGTGATGTTGAGCCTCTTTTCATATTCTTTTTAGCCATATATGTACCCATTTACCCCAGGAGTATATATTCTACTTCATAGCACATTTTTATTATATATTATCTGACTTTTTTGAGTACATGCCAGGTAGTCCAGGCTGACCTTGAACTTATGTCTTTCTGTCTCTTGAGTGCTGGGATCACAGACACACACCACCTATTTATTGCTAAATATAAGTGTAAGGCATTTCAACATAGTGTCTTTTGTCCTTTCTTGTTATTTTAAATAGTGGCATACGAAACTGACAAGTTAAAAAATTTCTTACTGTTTACCTCTATCCTTTGAATACTATAGAGCCATTCTGAGGAAGAAGAAAAGGAAGAAGAGGAGGATGAAGATGAGGAGGAAGAGGATGAAAATGATGATTCTAAGTCCCCTGGAAAAGGCAGAAAGAAAATCCGGAAGATTCTAAAGGATGACAAACTAAGGACGGAAACACAAAATGCTCTTAAAGAAGAGGAAGAAAGACGGAAGCGTATCGCTGAGAGGGAGCGTGAGCGAGAGAAATTGAGAGAAGTAAACATTTCTTTTTTAAAGTACTTGTATATATATGTGTGTGTGTATATATATATATATATCATGGTTATATTTCAGTATTTCAAGAGTTGAGTATAACAACTACAGATTTCTAGTTAACACTATTTCATAAGCAGTTTTTGCAACTTCAGAGTCTTCATTAGGTTGTTATAGTATAATTAGATACACATGAATATTTGAATTTTTTCCTGGTCCTGAAGCTTGAACTCTAGGCCTAGGCACTGTCCTTGAGCTTCTTTTATTCAAGGCTAGTATTCTACCTCTTGAACCACAGTACCACTTCTAGCTTTTTTATGGAGATAAAGTCTCACAGACTGTCCTGTTTGGGCTGGCTTTGAACTGTGATTCTCTGACGTCAGCCTCCTGAGTAGCTAGGATTACAGGCATGAGCCACTTATGCCTGGCTTGGAGGAGCTTCTTATGACAACTTTTCTGTCAAACTTAAGAACATATTTTGCTCCTGGTTGCAAATGTAAAGAGTTTAAAAATAGTGGCTTACGTTTATTCCTTAAATGTCATTATATTTATAATTTAAAATCAGGAATCATAAATTGTTCACATGAGCATTTCCTTTGTTAAAATATTTTGTAGTGGGGCTGGGGATATGGCCTAGTGGCAAGAGTGCTTGCCTCGTATACATGAGGCCCTAGGTTCGATTCCCCAGCACCACATATACAGATAATGGCCAGAAGTGGCGCTGTGGCTCAAGTGGCAGAGTGCTAGCCTTGAGCAAGAAGAAGCCAGGGACAGTGCTCAGGCCCTGAGTCCAAGCCCCAGGACTGGCCAAAAAAAAAAAAAAGATGGGCAAAATATTTTGTAGTAAAGAATATGGATGCTGCTGGGGCTGGGAATATGGCCTAGTGGCAGAGGGCTTGCCTTGTATACTTGAAGCCCTGGGTTCGATTCCTCAGCACCGCATATATAATAAAAAGCCGGAAGTGGTGCTGTGGCTCAAGTGGTAGAGTGCTAGCCTTCAGCACAAGGAAGCCAGGGACAGTGCTCAGGCCCTGAGTTCAAGCCCCAGGACTGGCAAAGAAAACCCCACAAAAAACAAAAACAAACAAAAGAATATGGATGCTGGAGGCTAATTATCTGTGTCTAAATTTCAGCATTGTGATTGCTTGAACTTGTAAAGTTACTTTCTGTCCCTCAGTTTTTTCATCTGTCAAATGGAAATACTAGGCCCTACCTTATACAATTACTGAGTATGTTATGTGATGAAGACTGATTAGGATAAGATAACAAAAATACATATGTAGACTTGTGCTTGTTTGTGTATATATCAGTTTTCTTCCCTCCCTCCCCTCCCTCCCTCCCTCCCTCCCTCCCTCCCTCCCTCCCTCCCTCCCTCCCTTCCTCTTTCCTTTGTTCATTGTTGGTCACTGGGCTTGAACTCCAAGCTCTCTGTTCCTGAGCAATTTGTGCTCAAGGTAGCACTCTATCACTTTGAGCCACCTCTGGTTTTCTAGTGGTTAATTGGAGATGAGAGTCTCATGGAAGGTCCTTCCTGGGATGGCTTTGAACTGTGCTCCTCAGTTCTCAGCCTCCTGAATAGCTTGGATTTGCATTCATGAGCCACCAGCACCCAGCTATATTGAAGTTTTCTCTGTGTGTGTGTGTGTGTGTGTGTGTGTGTGTGTGTGTGTGTGTGTGAGATGTTGGGGATCCAACCTAGGCCTTTGTGCATGCTAAGTAAACAATCTACCACTGAGGTACACATCCCAGTCCTGAAGTTTTCTTTTAAATAATGAATTTAAGGTAGTTACCCTTTTTTAAAAAAATTTTTTAATGATTTTATTCATATGGTACCAAGGAATTGAACTCAGGGATTTATGCATGCTAGGTAAGCACTACACCACTCATCCACATTTCCAGCCTTTCATCAACTTTTTTTTTTCTTTTTTGCCAGTCCTGGGCCTTGGACTCAGGGCCTGAGCACTGTCCCTGGCTTCTTTTTGCTCAAGGCTAGCACTCTGCCACTTGAGCCACAGCGCCACCTCTGGCCATTTTCTGTATATGTGGTGCTGGGGAATCGAACCCAGGGCTTCATATATTCGAGGCGCAAGCACTCTTGCCACTAGGCTATATTCCCAGCCCTAAGATAGTTTTTACCCTTTTGTAACTAGTTTGTATTATATATTCATGTCATGTTTTTGAGCTTGTTATTTTGAAACTCATATTTCCAAATGTTATTTTTATTTTTATAATATATTTATTGAGTTTCAGTGAGAGTCATGTTGCCATTTAGATGAGAGAATTCTTGTTTGGAATTGACTTTCACATTGTAGAATTTTTGTTTATTTTTATTTTTGCCAATCCGGGGCCTTGAAGCCACAGTGCTACATCCGGCTTTTTCTGTTTATGTGGTACTAAGGAGTCAAACCCGGGGCTTCATGCATGCCAGGCAAGCACTCTACCACTAAGCCACATTCCAATCCCTAGAATTTTTATTTTTATATTTCCTTTCTGCTGTTTGCACATTTAACACCAGCTATACGCAGTCTTTTGTATTGTTTTGTTTTTTTGGCCTGTCCTGGGTGCTTGGGACTCAGGGCCTGAGCACTGTCCCTGGCTTCTCTTTTTGCTCAAGCCTAGCACTCTACCTCTTGAGCACAGCACCACTTCTGGCCTTTTCAGTTTAAGTGGTGCTGAGGAATCAAATCCAGGGCTTCATGCATGCTAGGCAAGCACTGTACCACTAAGCCACATTCTCAGCCCAACTATAAGCAGTCTTCATGTGATAACTGTATGCTCTCACACAGTTTCAGATGTTCTGTGTAGGAATTCATTTGGCTCTCCTTGGGAGCCATATGTCCATTCAAATTGTAATAGCACTGTGAGAGACTAATCGGACCATTGCTTTTTTTCACCTAATAGTTACTGAGATGTCTGATTCAAACCTTTAAGTTTAATTGAAGGAGCATTACCATAGCAATCGAGTCCTTTTGTCAGTTTGACTTTGGAAGACTTGGAAACCTTGACTTCATCCAGCAATCTGTTGTCGGGGATATGCATATATTTCTGGAAAAGCTCCCTTGCCAAGATTAATACTGTATCTTTACTTGAAGAATTTCCGTGACCTTAATTATGAACCAACTCCCTCTTTTATATAGGTCATAGAAATTGAAGATGCTTCACCCACCAAGTGTCCGATAACAACCAAGTTGGTTTTAGATGAAGATGAAGAAACCAAAGAACCATTAGTGCAGGTTCATAGAAACATGGTTATCAAATTGAAACCCCACCAAGTGGATGGTAAGAAATGACTTCATGGATCCATTACTTTTAGTTAGATTTCTGGCAGTATTTGGTTTTCTCTGTTTCACATTCTGCTAAGTCTTTTAAAAAATTTTTTTTATTGTCAAACTGATATACAGAGCGGTTACAGTTTCATACGTTAGGCTTTGGATACATTTCTTGTACTGTTACCTCCTCCCTCATTCCTCCTCCCCCTCCCCCTTATCCTTTCCCCCCATGAGTTTTTCAGTTTTGCAAGTATTGCTTTTGTAAGGAAATGGAAGGACTTGGAAAAAATTATACTAAGTGACATGAGCCAGACCCAAAGAAACTTGGACTCTGTGGTTTCCCTCATAGGGAATAATTAGCACAGGTTTAGGCAAGTCACAGCAGAGGATCATAAGAGCCCCAAAGCTATACCCTTATGAACACAAAAGATGATGCTAAGTGAAATGAACTCCATGTTATGGAAACAAGTGTTATGTCACTGTTGTAATTACTTTCAACATGCGATGTGAAACCGTAGCCTCTATTTTTGATGATCCTCTTGTATCCCCTTTCTGTGGTTGTATCTGCACTATCTCTGTATCTTATCTGAGTACATTGGAAACCATGTATACAGGTATTAGAACTAGGAAACTGAAAGGGAATACCAAAATCGAGACACACAGGGTAAAAAAGACAAACAATTCTGCTAAGTCTTGAATATCCATTGGTCCCTGCTCTTTGAAAGCTCATAAACAAATGAGGAAAAATTGAGTTGGGCAATAGCCAGCAATGAGTGTTTTAAGTAGGGAAGGTGAAAGTGTGGCTTACAAGTGGGTGGTAATAAATAGCAAGTGGGGTACATTAATCTACCAGTGGTTGGCTAAGGCGGAAGACATGAATCACATTGGGGAATGCTGCTCTAGCATTTTCAGCTATGTTTTGAAGTATGTTTTTAAGCAATCTTTCTACATTAGTATTAAAATGCTCCTCAACTATTCCTACTCTGTTGGTTACAGTGCAGTTACTAGGTCACTTTTGTATGTGTACATGAATTAATTCATAAGGAAAGCCACCCAATTCGTTTTTTTTGCCAGTCCTGGGGCTTGAACTAAGTGCCTGGCCACTGTCCCTAAGCTTTTGCTCAAGGCTAGTGCTCTACCTCTTGTGCCACAGCGCCACTTCTGGCCTTTTCTGTTTATGTGGTACTAAGGAATCGAACCCAGGGCTTCATGCATGCTAGGCAAGCATTCTACCACTAAGCCAAATTCCCAACCCAACCACTGTTGAATAAACAGGAAGTAATGAATTATCTCCTGGGATTTTTTTTCTTGATTGGCTCAATGAATTTATAAGTATATTCAATAGTGAACTATTTCTCTTTCCATAATAAAAATTTTAAAGAATACCTTATTGTTTATGATTTTTATTAGTATATATTAGTTGCACAATGGGGCTTCATCGTGATATTTCCATCATGCATACATCCTCACCCCCTCTGTCACTCTCCCTTATTTTTCCCCTCTACTTCTTAGAACAATTTCATTGTTTTCTTTTCATGCACACATACAAAGTACTTCATCTATATTCACCTTCCTCCTCCTGCTTATACTCACTGTCTAGCAGAGCCTATTTTACTTTCCTGATATTCATTTATTACTACTAATTCTACCAGGGGTTGTGCCATGGTGTTTTGGATATGCATATATTTTCATCAGACTATCCTTCCCCTATTTCTCCCTACCTTCTTATCTGTCCAGCCCTCTGTTGTTTGATAGCTTTCAGTGAAATTACTTATGCCATATTCGTACATGGACACATATTTCTACTTTATTGAAGTATTCTTTTGTCACTTTGGGCCATTTTGGGTTGTGGAAAACATCTGTGATTACCCTATTATTGTGTGTGTGCTGTCTTATTTCTAATGTACCTGAAGGAAAAAAATTCTATTTGCATTTAAAATTTTCTTTAGTTCTTAGTGTTTTTTTTTAATGCGTTTTCCTAGCAATTTTAATTATTTCAGATGTGAATATATGGAAAGAGTTTTAACTTGCACTTATAAACTGAACTTTCTGAAACTGTTATCTTTAGGTGTCCAGTTTATGTGGGATTGTTGCTGTGAGTCTGTGCAGAAAACAAAGAAGTCTCCAGGTTCAGGGTGCATCCTTGCCCACTGCATGGGCCTTGGTAAGACTTTACAGGTAAGAAATAAATATCACGAAAATATCTCATTTTGTGCAGATGTGAATATACAGTAGGTTCTGTTATGGTCTAGGTACAGTTGTTGGGGCTGCAGTTGAGGCAATGAAGAAAGTAAGACCTCTCCTTATAATCTTACGTTTTAGTGGGGAATAAAATAAGAAGTGTGCTTTCAGATCATAAGTGCCAAAGAGGGGTAGATTTGGGGATAAGGAAGGCATCTTGAGAGAGCCTTATATTTGAACAGAGACCCTAATGAA
The DNA here is from genome assembly GCF_023159225.1 of Perognathus longimembris pacificus. Classification (NCBI taxonomy): domain Eukaryota; kingdom Metazoa; phylum Chordata; class Mammalia; order Rodentia; family Heteromyidae; genus Perognathus; species Perognathus longimembris. Next base: position 56,641,387 of record NC_063188.1, read on the forward strand.
TTGAAGCTAATAACTGTAAAGACTGGTGTGGAAATTCATTTTTCTTCTTTTTGGAAGTACTGAGATTTGAACTCAGGGCCTTATGCTTGCTAGTAAGTGCTCTACCAATTGAGTCACACCTCCAGTCAGAAATTGACCTCTTGTACAACTTTTAGCAGTCTGTGCTACCACAGTAACAAGAATGTAAACTATTTTTTACTGTTAAGCTTACTGCATTTTCTAGGCTTGGAATGTAGTTCACTGGCAATGTTTGTGTAACTTGCACAAGGTCCTGGCTTTAGTCCACAGTACTTCCAGGAAAAAAGAAGTTACATTTTTAAATGGCCAGAGTTGTATAAAATATGTGAAATTAGTGGAAAAGATAATTTCAGCATAAGGTAATTCATAGAAGATTCAGTGAATCAAAACATACACTCAATTTATCTGCTAAATGGGCAGTAGTATTTTCTGAGTATTTTGAGACATTCTGTGGAGACCACAGAATTTGTTTTGATGGGACAACATCTTCATATTTTTTATATTGATCATAGAATCACAAAAACTTTACAATTGGAAGGATTACCTAGTTGAACATTCTCATTTTAAGTTACATTTCTTTTTCAGTACCTTATGTGGGTTGGGCATTAGACAAGTATGCTTGGTTGGTTGGTTCACTATTAAACACAAAACAGAAGTATTAAGATGGCAGTTTGTTTTCTTGTAGGTGGTAAGTTTTCTTCACACAGTCCTCCTGTGTGACAAATTGGATTTCAGTACAGCTTTAGTGGTTTGTCCACTTAATACCGCTTTGAATTGGATGAATGAATTTGAGAAGTGGCAGGATGGATTAAGTGATGACGAAAAGCTTGAGGTATTACATTTTAACTGTTTTTTAAAAAAATCACTTTATGAACTTTATACACTGTTTTCCTTTGAATTCATATTTCAGTGGGAATATTTAGTATTCATACATTTTAGTAGCTATAGTAACTGACCTTATTTTCCTACACAAGGTCTCTGAGTTAGCCACTGTGAAACGTCCTCAGGAGAGAAGTTACATGCTTCAGAGGTGGCAAGAAGATGGTGGAGTGATGATCATAGGGTATGAGATGTACAGAAATCTTGCTCAAGGAAGGAATGTCAAGAGTCGGAAACTGAAAGAAATATTTAATAAAGCTCTAGTTGATCCAGGTAAGGTGGTAACAAGCAATGACATGAAGAAGTATATTAAAAATTATGTGTGTTTGTTTTATTGAACAAATACTAATATTTCAGTGATCCTTCTGCTTTTGACCTCTTTGGTTCAGCACCATTTCATTAAGGTCAAATCATCTGTCTATACTGTTTGTAAATGTTGAAATTTTTTCTGAGTTTGCACATTTTCAGGGAGACCTCATAACAGTAAAACCCTCTTCACATTTGAGTGTGGTGAGGCTGAAGCAATGGATCCTGAGTTCAAGGCCAGCTTGGATTATACTGAGACCCTGTGTTGAGACAGAAAGATAGCTAGCCATTAGAACTCTCTTCATACTTCCATATTCTGAAAATAGTTAATCCTTTTTCCAATGTGCTAGAAGAATTACTGCTAGCTCATCTATATTGTACCATCACTATAGGAAGTTCATATTTCTAATAATATTTCTTGCCTGCCTGCCTGTTTTCCTCCCTCTCTTCCTCCCTGCCTCCCTTCCTCCCTTCCTCTTTCCCTACCCCCTTCCCTTCCATCCATCCATCTGTACGTCTGTTGCTGGTACTAGGGCTTAAACTCAGGCCGTGGGCACTTTCTATTAGCTTTTTTTTGTTTTGTTGAGTGTGAGGCTTGAACTCAGGGCCTGGGCACTGTCCCTGAGTCTCTTTGTGTTTAAGGATAGTACTTTACCACTTGAGCCACGGTGCTACTTCCTGTTTTAAGCAGTTAATTGGAGATAAGAGTCTCACGGGGACTTGTCAGCCTCTTGAATAGCCAGGATTATAGGCATGAGCCACCAATACTCACTCTCCATTAGCTTTTTCACTCAAGGATGGTGTTCTATAACTTGAGCTACAGTTTCACTTCGGTTTTTGTTTTTGTTTTTGGCCAGTCCTGAGACTTGAATGCAGGGCTTGGGTACTGTCCCTCAGCCTCTCTGGGCTCAAAGCTAGTGCTCTACCATTTGAGCCACAGCACCGCTTCCAGCCTTTTCTGTTTATGTGGTACTGAGGAATTGAACCCAGGGCTTCATGCATGCTAGGCAAGCACTCTACCACTAAGCCACATTCCCTGTCTCTCACTTCTAGATTTTTCTTGGTTAATTGGAGATGAATCTTATAGACTTTCTGCCCAGGCTAGATTCTACCTGAGATCTTTAGATTTCAGCTTCCTGAGTAGCTAGAATTAGGGGTGTGAACCGTCCTTGCCCAGCCAAGTATTTAAGAAAAAATTTTGTGCCTATTCTGGGGCTTGAACTCAGGGCCTGGGCCCTGTCCCTGAGTCCCTGGCACCCAACTCACCCCAATTTGTATTGGTACAATGTGATAGCAATCATTTTTTATTATCAACTGGTTTGACTGGCTCAAGAGATTTTTGGACAGCTTTTCTGGACAGCCCTTAACTTTTTTTTTTGTTGCTCGTGGGGCTTGAACCTCTGGGCCTGGGTACTTACTGTCCCTGATCTCTTCAGCTCAAGGCTAGCGCTCTACCACTTTGAGCCACAGTGCCACTTCTGGTTTTCTGGTGATTAATTGGAGATAAGAGTTTCAGGACTTTCTTACCTGGACTGGCTTCAAACTGTAATCCTCAGATCTCAGCCTCCTTGAGTAGCTAGGATTACAGGTGTGATCCACCAGCACCTTGGCTTCCCTAACATTTTGTCAATTTTCTCCCTAATATTTTCTGAAATGTTGTTACTTATTTATAAAAACCTACCAATAGGTGGCAATATAACATACTGAAAAAAATGTATATTTAAATGTTATATAACAACACTTTTGTTTGTCTTATCTCCTAAACTACCACTTATTTTGAAAGCCTTTTTTCCTTTTTACTGTAAAGTTGGTCTGTTGAGGTTTTCTGATTAAGTTTAGTAGAAAGGATGTTCTGAAGTTTTTTTTTGAACTTTTGAGTTCTTAATCTCTTGTTCTTTCTTTTTTCTCTGTCTGTACTCTACTTTGTTTTTTTTTTTTTTGTCAGTTGTTGGCTCGAACTCAAGGCCTGGATGCTGTCCCTGAACTTTTTTGCTCAAGGCTAGCACTCTACTACTTTGAGCCACAGCACCACTTCTAGCTTTTTCTGAGTAGCTTAGTGGAGATATAAGAGTCCTAGGGACTTTCCTGCTTAGGCTGGCTTGAACCATGATCCTCATATCTCAGCTTTTCTGAGTTAGGATTACAGGTGCGTGCCACTAGCTCCTTGCTCTCCCTGTATACTTGTTCAAAGATGTAATTTTGTAAAGTAGTGATAGATATCATACCGTATTAAAATACCATCTTAATAGGTTGTTTTTATCAGTCTTTAACTTTGAACAGAGTAAGTCTGTCCCTTACCCTCTTTTCCTCTCTTCCCTTTCCTTACTTCCCTCCCAAGTCCATGTCCTTCATCCCTTTTTTCTTTTATCCCTTTCTCCTTCCCTCCCATTTTACCTTCTAGGGTCTTGTGCATGCTAAGCCTTTTAGCTTTTATCCTCAGCTTCCTCTAAGTCCCTTTTTCTTCTCTCCAGAGCTTCATGGCTGTTCTTGTCTCTACTATTCCTATAAAATGATTTCTAAGTATTTTCAAACCCTATTTACCTCAGTTTTATGTTGATATTTAGGGACGCAGTTTTCTGGAAAGTATATTTCCAAGATACACGAAACATTCCTTTTCTCCATTTGAGACAGTCTTGTTATTTTACCCCTACTGTCTTTAAACTCCTGGACCCAACCAATTCTCCTGTCCCAGCTTCTGCCATTGCTGAAATTACAGGTGTACAGCAACATACTAGCTGAAGCACTAAAATTTTTTCATTTAATTTATTTTTTGCCAGTCCTGGGGCTTGAACTCAGGGCCTGAGCACTGTCCTTGAGCTTATTTTGCTCAAGGCTAGCACTCTACCACTTGAGCCACAGTGCTACTTCTGGCCTTTTCTGCTTATGTGGTACTGAGGAATTGAACCCAGGGCTTCATGCATGCTAGGCAAGCACTCTACCTCTAGGGCACATTCTCAGCCCCTTTTATATATTTTTCCAGAAGCTTTTGTGTTACAACATTTTGGGTTATTTATAGCACTTGCCTCTTCCTTGTGTTTACTAATTCACTAGAATGACTTGAATATCTCAGAAAAAGCCTTTATGCTCATTACATTTTATTAGAGTGAAAGAAAGCAGATGAAAATCAGCAACAAGAGAAGGTCCAGGTAGGGACCTAGTGTGATCCACCTGCCTATGGAGTCATTCAGCTAGCTTCCTCTAGCAGTGATGTGTACAGGTTGCATAGATGATTGCTCGCTGAGATAGCTCACTTTGGACTTGTCATGCAATGTAGATAGGTTTGACCACCCATGTGGCTTATCTTAGTCTTCAATTTTGGTTTTTTTTTTTTTTCTTGGTGTGTGTGTGTGTGTGTGTGTGTGTGTGTCTGTCTGTCTGTCTGTCTGTCTGTCTGTGTGTGTCTGTGTGTGTGTCTGTGTGTCTGTGTGTCTGTGTCTGTGTCTGTGTCTTTTGTAGGGCTTGAACTCAGGCCCTTAGTACTGTCCCTGAGCCTCTTTGTGCTCAAGACTACTGTTCTTCCACTGTACCACTTCTGGTCTTTGAGTGGTTAATTGGAGGTAAGAGTCTCACAGGGACTTTTCTGCCTGGGCTGGCTTTGAACTGTGATCCTCAGATCTCAGCCTCCTGAGTAGCTACGATTATAGGCGTTAGCTACCGGTGCCAGCAAGTCTTCAGTTCTTGAAGAGATGAAAAGATTCCATGACATAAGTGCCCCTCCCCAATAATGTTATTGCCACAAACTATCATAGTGTTCCAAAGCCACCAGGTTCACAAAATACTCTGGACATTAAAAACAGACTTTGCCTTGGGCAAAGTTAATCCTTTAAGACATATTTACACATATAGACATATGAAGTCAACCTATTTGAGGTGGTTTTTATTTTTACTTAGCCTCGATGAATTCTACAAAGGGATTTTGCTCTGATGTGTCCATGATATACATACAGTGTACCTTGATCAAACTCATCCCATTGGCCACTCTTGCTCATCCTTTCTCCTTTTTGCAAAGCATTCTCAACAAGATTTGTTATTCCATTTTCATATGTGTACATAAAGTAATTAGACCATATTCAGTCTCCTTTACTGTGTCCATTTTCTCCTCCACTAGTACCCACACCCAACAAGACCAGACAGGTTTCACCTCTCATATTAATTTTTGTCAGAGTGCATGTTGTTAAAAAGGACCTCACCATGGTATTTCACATTTCATGCATGCATATACTGTATTTTAATCAGATGGATCATATATCATCTGTATGTCTGAATAATACACTGTGTGTCTGTGGTATATGTATATACACAAAACATGTTCTTCATCTATTCAATAGTTGTAGGTTATCTCAGCTGTTTCCATAGCTTAAATGTTGTCAATAGTGCTGCAATAAACATGAGTGTGTAAGTGCTTTTATTGTATCCTTTGTACAAGTGATATTTCTGGCTTGTATGGTAGTTCTATTTTTAGCTTAGTATTTTTTTTTTTTGCCGGTCCCAGGGCTTGAACTCAGGGCCTGGATGCTGTCCCTGAGTCTCTTTGTGCTCAAGGGTAGCACTCTACCACTTGAGCCACAGTGTCACTTCTGGCTTTTAAAAAAGTTTTATTTATTTTTTTGTGTTCATGTGATACCAAGCAATTGAACCCAGGGCCTCATGCATGCTAGGAAACCACCCTACCACAAGGCCACATTCCTTGCCCCTATTTTTAGTTTTTTGAGATGTCTCCATACTTACTTTCAAAGTGGTTTCACTAGTTTACATTCTGAGGTGATCATTTAAAAATGAGATCATGGGGCTGGGGATATGGCCTAGTGGCAAGAGTGCTTGCCTCGTATACATGAGGTCCTGGGTTCGATTCCCCAGCACCACATATACAGAAAATGGCCAGAAGTGGCGCTGTGGCTCAAGTGGCAGAGTGCTAGCCTTGAACAAGAAGAAGCCAGGGACAGTGCTCAGGCCCTGAGTCCAAGCCCCAGGAATGGCAAAAAACAAAAAAAAAAAAAAAAACCCAAAAACAGAAAAAAATGAGATCATAGTGTAAAATCTTGCAGTCATGAGGTTGGGTAGATTTTAGATGTATCATAACAAGTTTTCAATTTCATGATAGTAAGAAAATGATATACATTCAATAGAACTTCTCCTAGTAGAAAACTTTTTGGGATTGAAACAATGCCTACTCTTTTAATATAGAGTTTAGTTTTAGAAAATACATAAGAAATATTTCCTACTATTTTGGTGATCTTGTTTGAGTAATTTCTATTATTTGTTCTGTCATACTGAAGAAGTTACTTCAGAAAATCATGCAGGTGAAATTTTTCTTAATGTGTGACCTAGAGAAAGCAGTTTGACAGCTGCTATTGTTGAGATCAATATTTAATGTGTGTATGTTAACCAGCAAGGAAAGCAAGGAAATTGTGTAGGATACTTAAGCAAAATACATATATGAGGTGTTTTGTTAGCACACCTTTGAAAGTTCCCTTTTTTGTTAAATATTGTTGAAGTTTTATTAATGATACACTTTTGTTATAAGCATAACTCTTTTGAAGGGGGCTTTAGCACAGTAGACTAGATACCATAACTACCTCTTCCATCCAGGCTGGGGCAGGTGTCATTTCAACTCAACAGAAGACCTATGATTGGTATAAACACTTTCATTTACATAATGTTCTGTATGATGACTGGTGCAAACAAAAGGGACCGTTGTGATTGGTGAAGATACCCTTATCCCTGCCTTCTGACTATATAAATAGGCTTCTCTACCATCTTGTGAGCTGGGAGATACTTTCCTTGCTGCCAGCCTTGTTTTACAACAAAAGGTTCTAATAAAGACTTTCTCTGGTGTGCTTGCCCATTTTTGTTGAGATGGGAAAAGGAAAAGCAGTAGAGGCAAGGAGTAATCTGCCCTGGCTGCAGGAATTTCTTGGGAGTGTCACTCTCAGCTGTGAGGACTGAGAAAAGGATAAGTGTTCTCTCCATCTGCTCATACCAATGGGGGGGGGGGGGGCGGAACAGTTGTTTTACTTTTATTAAGATTTCCCACCATTTAGTGTTAGTTCCTTTTAAGTTATATTGGAATATTGCATGCCATTCTGTGATTGTTTATATATTTTTTCTTATAATGTAGTTTTTGAAATTTGTCTTTTCATATATATATATAGCTATTGTTTTCACTAATAATTTTAACTTGATCTGCTAATGAGAAAATATTGTCTCTGCAGATATACATTTTTTTGCCAGTCCTGGGGCTCAAACTCAGGGCCTGAGCACTGTCCTTGGCTTCTTTTTGCTACCTTTTGAGCCACAGCACCACTTACAGCTTTTGCTTTTATGTAGTGCTGAGGAATCTAACTCAGGGCTTTGTGCATGCTAGGCAAGCATTCTACCACTAAGCTACTTTCCTATCCCTCTGCAGATATTTTAATTCTAAAAGTTGTAATAAGGAATATATAATAAATGCTCTTAATTCTAAAGATAATTATTTTTAGCAAATATCCCAAATCTGGGGAATCTTCTTTAAACTTTCATTTTTATGATTATCTTTAAGTAGTTGTACAAAGGAGTTCCCATTTAACAAAGCAGTTTATGAAATGAATACAAGATATATCTTGATCAATGTCACACCTTTCAACATTCTCATCCCTGCCTCCCTTACCCACTCCTTCCCTTACTCTTAATTTTGTAGGATATAAACTGTAGGAATACACTGGATTGTTCCCTGCATTTTCTCCCTATTTTCTTCATTTGTCTACCCCTTTTCCTTCCACTTCACCACACTACTTTAGAGTACCCACTTCTTGGTGTTGTGTTTTGCTGAACTTTGATTTTGGCCTTCTAGGTAAATAGATTATTTGACATCTCCCTTGACTTTGTGTATTTAGGTTAATACATTTGTATGTACTTGCATACCACCCAACATATTTTCTTTAGTTTGTAAGCTAAACAATAAATTTAGTTTCTACATTTAACATAATTTTTTCCAAGCCTTTCTATAAGCATATATTAATTGCACAAACAGATTTTTATTGTGATTTCTATACATAGTATAGTGTATTTTGATCAAATTCAGCCCATATTGCTCTTTCTTCCTTCCTTTTTTTTTTTTTTTTTGTCGTGTGGCTTGAACTCTAGGGGCCTGGGCACTGTCCCTGAGCTCTTCAGCTCTACCACTTGAGCCACAGCACCACTTCTGGTTTTCTGGTGATTAATTGGAGAGAAGAGTCTCACAGACTTTCCTGCCTGGGCTGACTTTGAACTGTGATTCTCACGTCTCAGCCTCCTGAGTAGGTAGCTTTATAGGCATGAGCCACTGGTGCCCAGTTCATATTGCTCTTTCTTATCGTCAACATTTTATTCTTGCCCATTTTTGTATATATACTCAAGACCTTAAGTACTACTTAATAGAAGTATTTTACTACTGTATAGTTGAGATAAAAACCAACAGCATATTAGTACCATAATAGTGAAATATTACATCAGGTATCTTGATTATAATGATAATAATGTTGTTTTATCTTAAAAGGCAAGCTCTGTGAAAAGACTTTGTTTATTTACATTGATTACATTTTCAGTTTTATCATATTTGAATTGTGTTGTTTTGTACATTTATATAGGCCCTGACTTCGTTGTTTGTGATGAAGGCCATATTCTTAAAAATGAAGCATCTGCTGTTTCCAAAGCTATGAATTCCATACGATCAAGGAGAAGGATTGTTTTAACAGGAACTCCGCTTCAAAACAACCTGATTGAGTGTGAGTTAATACATATAGTTATGCTATTGACTGTTGCTGCTGCTGTGTTAGATATGTTTTTGCAGCTTTTATCATCTGCCTTTCATGTGCTCAACATAGTCCCTAACCATGATCTGTGTTGGTCCATCTAGGGCAATGTGAAACAGTATCATACTTTTCAAGTGATGTACTTTATAATATGAGCAGTAAACCAGAGTGAAGATATGTACCATTTTGATTGTTCAGATATAAATAGGGATATGGAAATAGTTAACCAGGATTGGAAAGTTGTGATGAATGGTTATAATTACTTAGTAGATATTGTAAGGTTGTAGGTTAGTTGGTGGAGCCGTAACTATTAAGAAATACAAAAGATATGTCAAACATCTAGGAAGCTGGAGAAGGGAGGAGCCATGTGCTGAGATTAAGTATCCACAGGAAGTAACTTGTTTATTTCTTTCATTTTCCTGTGGGTGGTAATGCTAAAGAACTACAGGGAGATTGGTTATCACATAACAATTGAAATTTCCCAGTGTAAGTTGCCACTTTCAAAATTTCCCTTTTTATTTGTTCATTTGCCTCTTTTCTGTTCTGTTATACTTTTATAGAAATGCCATTTCACATTCTGATGCTAATTAGTATAGGGCAATGATAACACTCCAGGCTTCTGAAGCTAAATCAATTAATGCAAATTGTGGTTTAGTAGTTCATCATCTTTTTGCATTTTTCTATTCATTATCTGTTTTCTTCACAAGATACTCTTGCTGGCCATAACAAAATCATGACTAGATTTATAGACGACTTGCTTTTCTATGTCATATATTTTGATTAGTGATTTAGAATAAAATGTCCTTAAATGATCTTTAAAAATAACATTCATGGGCTGGGAATGTGGCTTAGTGGTAGAGTGTTTGCCTAGCATGTATGAAGCCCTGGGTTCAATTCCCCAGTACCACATAAATACCACATAAACAGAAAAAAGCCAGAAGTGGCATTGTAGCTCAAGTGGTAGAGTGCTAGCCTTGAGTAAAAGCAGCTCAGGGACAGTGCCCAGGCCCTGAGTTCAAGCCCCAGGCCTGGCAAAAAATGTTTAAAGATGAATTTTATTTTAAGTTCTTACGTGTCATGTAAATAATTCAGAGCTGGGTAGGACTTAGAAGCAGTGTTTTCACTTAGCTTGATTTTTTCCCCCTTTAAGCTTAATTTTTGTATTTCTGTGGGATGTGCTTTTGCTGTGAACAATTCATTGGGGAGTTTTTGAGTCTTTTAAGATATCATTAATGTTACTAAGGAATGAATGTCTTTTTTTTCTTTAGATCATTGCATGGTTAACTTTATCAAGGAAAATTTGCTTGGATCCATTAAGGAGTTCAGAAATAGATTCATAAATCCAATCCAAAATGGTCAGTGCGCAGATTCTACCATGGTAGATGTCAGAGTGATGAAAAAACGTGCTCATATCCTCTATGAGATGTTAGCTGGCTGTGTTCAGGTATGGACAGTCTTGAAGCATACAATGTTCTTACTAGTGTTGGATTCTCAAAATATTTTCTCTGAGTTTAAACCTTATAATTATTTTTGTCCTCTATACTTTTTCATTGTCTTCACAGATGTATTTAGCATTGTGTTTTGAAAAATTATAGTGAGAAGTATAGAGCAGAGTTGACTGGTTCATTGATTCATTTGCTAAGTGTGAAGCCTCATATTTTATTGATGATTACATTCTTTGTAAGACAGGGAGTCCCTGTAGATGGCACAGTTGTTATGATTATGATAGTCCTGCACTAGGAGCTTTCTCAAGTGGTAAAGGACTGACTAGCATGCTTGAAGCTGGATTCAATTGCTGGTACAGTTCCACCCCTTCCCCAACAATAAAAAAAGGAAGAAGAAAAAAGAGATAACAAAATGAAAAAAAAATCCTTTACAATCACTACTTTTATAGTATTGTATTCTAAACATTACTATTTGAAATATTTGTGGGAGAGTACAGTATGAATTAAGTGAGCAACTATTTGTTTAAGTAATTCTTAAGCAGCATTATTGCACTCAAGTATATTGAAAAAGCTGGGTTTGATGGTACATGCCCATAATCATAGCATTCTGGAGGGTGGAACTAGAAACTTAAGAGTTCAAGGCCATTGTGAGGCTGTTTTACAAACAAGGACAAACACCAAGTATATACACAACAACTAGGGAAAGGCTAATACAGACTTTCAATGAATCTGTAGTATTGAGTAGGTTTGTAGAAAGTGAGCCATCAGTCAGATTCCCACTTCTCTTCAGACACTAGACATTAATGACAGCTACAAAGATGTTTCACACTGAGACACCCTATGCTTTTGGATGGCACTACTGCCATCATTCATGACAAAACCATCCTGTATAGTTTAGTTAGTTACATGTACTAGAAAGTACTTGGTGTCTTTCTTTTTGCTGGTACTAAGGTTTGAACTCAAGGCCTAGAGCTCACTTGGCTTGCTTGCTGTACTACTTGAACCATGCCTCCATTCTGGCGTTTTGCTGGTTAATTGGAGATGGAGTCTCTTAGACTTTGTGTGAACCCCCATTGCCAGAATTTTTTTAGGGGAAGGATAACTAGGATTTGAACTCCAGGCACTCATCAACTCTAGCCATTTCCTATTTTCTACCCTCCACCTTCTGAGCCCTTGGTGTTTATATTTAGTTACTCTCAATAGCCCAGACAGTGTATTTCTATGTTTAGACTATGCTTTAAATATTAAATACAATGCCCAAGTGCATTTTATTCTTTTGTTTTCTACCTCTATAATTAAATGGTTTTAAGAGTATTGTACATGGGGGCTGGGGATATGGCCTAGTGGCAAGAGTGCTTGCCTTGTATACATGAGGTCCTGGGTTCAATTCCCCAACACCACATATACAGAAAACGGCCAGAGGTGGCGCTGTGGCTCAAGTGGCAGAGTGCTAGCCTTGAGCAAAAAGAAGCCAGGGACATTGCTCAGGCCCTGAGTCCAAGCCCCAGGACTGGCCAAAAAGAAAAAAAAAAGAGTATTGTACATGGCTTGTAGTCTTGGAAAATATCCTTCTGAAGTTTTATGTGCTATTGTTTTGTGTATTGCTATATCATACTCGGGTTGATTACTTGAACTGCATTAGGGTTTTTTTTTTTTGTGTGTGTGTATGTGGGGAGGATGATATTTGAGACTGGGTCTCCCTGCGCAGGCCAGGAAGACCTTGAATTCTTATTCTCCTCTCATAGCCTTCTAAGTGGCAGGATTAAAAGCATGTGCCATGTCAGCTGCTGATGGCTCACACCTGTAATCTTAGCTACACAGGCTGCTGAGATCTGAGAATCGCAGTTCGAAGCTAGCCATGGCAGAAAAGTCTGTGAAACTCTTATCTCTAATTAACTACTAGAAAACGGGAAGTGGTAGAGCGCTAGCCTTGAGCAAAAGAGCTCAGGGACAGCACACAGGCTCTGAGTTCAAGCCCATGACTGATCACAAAATGAAAAAAAAATTAAAAAAGCCTGTACCATTACGCCAGCTGTATTAGGCTTTCAATTAATAGGTTTTGCTATACGAATAAACCAATTAAATTTTGCTAGCACTACCTGTTGCATTCTCCCTGTCCTTAGTGATTTTGTTTTTTCTACGTGAGAAAGACCATCTTGGGAATTTGGATTTTGTCATATGACCACTTTAATTTAAGATCTGTTTGGTATACTTCAGTATATCAGTGCATCATATTCTGCAGTCAAAGTACATTAAGCTGAGTATGGTGGTACATGTCTATAGTCCTGGACCTTGGCAGAAGCAGGAAAATTTCAATTTTAAGGCCAGGTATGGTTGTCATTTGAAACACTGCCTCAAACAACAAACTCAGATGCATATAGTGTATTCATAGGTAAGGGATTGTGTGATTTGAGATGGTAAATGTGTTGAAAAATACTTTGTCACTGCATCTTTCTAGTAAGTGAGATAAATTCTTAAAGCAGTTCATTAGCTAATTTTCTTTTTCTTTCTTGTTAATTACAGAGGAAAGATTATACAGCATTAACAAAATTCTTACCTCCAAAACATGAGTATGTGCTGGCTGTGAGAATGACAGCTATTCAGTGCAAGCTTTACCAGTACTACTTAGATCATCTAACAGGTAACCAGCACTGAACTCTTTGCATCTTTATCTGTAGAGTGCCTTCTTGGTCATTTTTTCCATATCATTTTTTGTTTTACGGGTAATATGCATATGCTTAAACATCTTATTTCTGAGAAGGTACTAATATTTTCAAAACAAATTGAAGCATAAACCGGGTCCAATGGAATAATCTTTGCTTTATATGCATGGGGCCTCGGCCATGTAGATCCCAAGTAAATAAAAGCCTTTAATTTGTAAAGAGCTAATGCAGAACAGTTAGGAATGTGGAATAAATCCATGCTAAACTAGCTAAATTAGTCTCTTAGGAAAAGCAGTACATTTTAGAGTACAGTGATAATGTTCTTCAGAAACTTTCTGGGGAAAAGAGGGCTTGAATCCTAGTGTTCTATAGAATTTTTTTTTTCCTATCGTATGAACCAGAATTTGCATCTTCTTCCCTGCTCTGTGGGAAAAAGATTAGGAGTATGATTGTTCTAGTCCAGCCTGGGCAAAAGGAAAAATTCAAAAGATGCATGAATGGTAGTGATTTTTAAAAAATTGTATGTAGTGCTTCATTCCTATAAACCATACTTACAAAGTAATAGAAAAAGACACCAGTAACTAAAAGAGTGAAAGTATTACTACCTACCCTACACAATTAAAAAGAATTAAGCTAGGCACCATGGTTCATACTCATAATTCTAACTTGCTGGTAGGCTGAGTGATAGGGTAATGATTTGAAGCCAGCCTAGGCAATAAAAATTAAAGTTTGTGGTTCCATCTCAACAGAAAAAGGTGAGTGTAGTGTTGTGTACCTGTTTACCACTCTCAGTTATGGTAGGAGGCACAAAACACGAGGATCAGGGTGTAGGTGTGCTTCATAACAAAAAGGATGGCACCATCTCAAAAATAACCAGTGTTACAAAGATCTGCAAACATATCATGCTTCATAGGCTGGCCCTGAGTTCTAATTCTCAGTATTGCTCAAACCAAGAATAATTACAAGAGAGTACTATGAGCAGTTTCGTTCTGAAAATTAGATACCTCACTTTCAGAGCAATGATCTTCATTATACACAGTAGAAATACCTATATTAGGCAGCATAATGCCTGAAGTTTTTTTTTTTGTTTTTTGCCAGTCCTGGGCCTGAGCACTGTCCCTGGATTCTTTTTGCTGAAGGCTAGCACTCTGCCACTTGAGCCACAGCACCACTTCTGGACATTTTCTATATATGTGATACTGAGGGATCAAACCCAGGGCTTCATGTATATGAGGCAAGCACTCTATCACTAGGCCATATTCCCAGCCCTGAAGGTTTTTTTTGAAATGTAATTTTATTGTTATTAAGTTGTTGTACAGAGAGATTACCATTCTTCCTGAATACTTTTAGGTATTTTAGTTTTTGTGTGTGTGCATGTGTGTGCGTGTATGTGCACATGTGCGGGCGCCTTAGTTTTCTGTTATCAAGACTTGCTAATTATTGGTTAACTTACATTGAAACAGGACAGTAGTGCTGTACTATGGTTCAGTGCAAAAACAGGCATTTAGTTTGTTTCACATTCTGTGTTCAATCCCCGTACAGCTCAAAAAGCCCTGAATAGGAAACTATGTTATTACTAAATGCTATTATTTCCTTAAAAAATCTTTTTTTTTTTGGTACTGGTCCTGCATCTTGAACTCAGGGTCTGGCTGCTGTCCCTGAGCTTTTGTGTTCCAGGCTAGTGTTCTACCACTTGAACCACAGTTCTACTTTCAGCCTTTTTTGGTAGTTAATTGGAGATAAGAGTCTCATGGGCTTTCCTGCCCAGGCTAGCTTTGAATAGCAATCCTCAGCTCTGAACCCCCTGAGTAGTTAGGATTATATGTATGAGCCACCAGTGCCCTTTTTAGTCATTGTTTTTGCATTTTATCCCCTTGATAATTTTGTTATACTAATGAAGTCCATATTAATTTCCTTTAACTTTTCCCCCCACTCTCTGTAGTTCATTGCAATATTGTTTTATATGATCAGATGCACCTTTATATTTCTGTCCTGAGTGTATCCTCCTTTGGTCTCACTGTGTGTGAATGCTTAGTGTTCTGTATAATTTTAATTTTGTTTTTATACAAAAATAATCCTGCTAGTGGCTCACGCCTGTAATCCTAACTACTCAGGAGGCTGAGATCTGAGGATTGTGGTTTGAAGCCAGCCTGGGCAGGAAAGTCCCTGGTAGACTCTTATCTCCAATTAACTACTCAAAAACTGGAAGTGGGGCTGGGAATATGGCCTAGTGGTAAAGTGCTCGCCTCGTATACATGAGGCCCTGGGTTCGATTCCTCAGCACCACATAGATATAGAAAAAAAAAAGCCGAAAGTGGTGCTGTGGCTCAAGAGGTAGAGTGCTAGCCTTGAGCAAAAAGAAGCCAGGGACAGTGCTTAGGCCCTGAGTCCACGCCCCAGGACTGGCAACAAAAACAAAACAAAACAAACAAAACCTGGAAGTGGCCCTCAAGTGGTATAGTGCTAGCCTTGGGCACAAAGAGGCTCATGGACAGTGTCTGGGATCTGAGTTCAAGCTCCGCAACCCAGAAAAGAACAACAACAATAATATCCTGTTGAAATTATTCTAGACTGAATTTCCTAGAATAATTACCTTTTGTACATCAAAATCATGACTATATTCAGAAGTACCTTTCTGGAGTTCACATACTTGGAGCAAGTTGCTAAAGGACTATGTGGAGTTAGGATAAATGGGAATTTCTTTTTTTTTTGCCAGTCCTGGGGCTTGGACTCAGGGCCTGAGCACTGTCCCTGGCTTCTTCCCGCTCAAGGCTAGCACTCTGCCACCTGAGCCACAGCGCCCCTTCTGGCCGTTTTCCATATATGTGGTGCTGGGGAATCGAACCGAGAGCTTCATGTGTAGGAGGCAAGTGCTCTTGCCACTAGGCCATATTCCCAGCCCAGGGAATTTCTAATAAGGGATCAGTTATGGAGATTTTGGGCATTCTGGGTCAGAACTAGAGATTGAAGTCAAGGTCCCCCCTGGCTAGGCAAGTGGTTTACCAGTGCAGCCACACCCCCAGGTAACTTTTAAGATCTGGAATAAGCAAATATAATTACATGCTCTTAGGAATCTCAGACTAAAAAGGCATATTAAACAGAAGTTGAATTATGTATACAAGCAACAAATATAGTGGTATTAGTGTTACTCTTGACTTTGTTATCAAAAGAAATTGGAAAGTATTTTTCTATAATGTTTCTCCCAGCATCTCCAAATCACCCTCGTTAATATATCAAAGCTCCAGATGCTCATTGCACCTGTTGCTTGTCTTTACTACTGAATGCATTACAAGTTGTGTGTTTCTGCACCCTATATTTCTGTAAAGTAGGTGTCAAATACAATGCCATTTATTTTATGGGCTTCAAAATCTTTTTTAAGCTAGGTGCTAGTGTCTCATTCTATAATCCTGGATACTCAGGAGGCTGAGGTCTGAGGATTGTGGTTTGAAACCAGCCCAGGCAGGAAAGGCCATGAGATTCTCATTTCCAATCAACTACCCAGAAAATGCCAGAAGTGGTGCTGTGGTTCAAGTGGTAGAGTGCTAACCTTGAGCAGAAGAAGCTCAGTGACAGCCTCTAGGCCTTGAGTTCAAGCCTCACGACCTGCAAAAAAAAAAAAAAGTTCCTTTAAGAAACAAGACAAGCTTTTTACACGCAGAGTCCATGTGATAGCTTAAGGGCAAAACCTGGAATTTAGGAACATGGTTGAAGTGAAGAATTGTGTCTCTTCAAACTGTGCTTTCTTTTGATCAGGTGTAGGAAATAACAATGAAGGTGGCAGAGGAAAGGCAGGTACAAAACTTTTCCAAGATTTTCAGATGTTAAGTCGAATCTGGACTCATCCTTGGTGTTTGCAACTGGACTATATTAGCAAAGAAAATAAGGTGAGCCAGGTATCTCAAGTTATTTAAGTGGTATTTGCTGACAGCTCATTTTTGGCATACTATGTACCTAAAGCAGTTTTTTATTTTATTAACTCATCTTCGTGTATTTTAACTCATTTCTATTTGTCTTAAATATTCTTTTATTGAGCCCATTTAAAAGAAAAACCCTCTTTTACATTGATGTAATTGACTACCTATAGAAATGTTTCTAAAGTAGTTGAGAGTTATATTGTACCTATGACTCATTTTTCTCTCATTAGCATCTTAGTGTAACCATAGTAAAGTATCAAAATTAAGAAAGTCACTTTAGGGCTGGGAATGTGGCTTAGTGGCAAGAGTGATTGCCTAGCATGCATGAAGCCCTGGGTTGGATTCCTCAGCACCACATAAACAGAAAAAGCCAGAAGTGGAGCTGTGGCTCAAGTGGTAGAGTGCTTACTTTGATTAAAAGAAGCTCAGGCACAATGCCCAGGGCCTGAGTTCAACCCTAGGACTGGCAAAAAAGAAAAAAGGAAACTCACTTTAGTACGATAGTAATGTAGTAATATTATAATAGTAACAGGCTTAATGTAGGTTTCATCAGTGTTTTTTCTTTCATCTTTTTCCTGTTGTCTAGTCCCATCTATCATGTCTCCATTATTTTCTGCAAGCTGTGGTAATTCCTTAGTCCTTCCATTTGTCATGTCACTATACTTATCCTTAAAGGAAATTAAAAATCAGTGTACATCTTCGGTATATGTTGAAATGAAGTTACTATTTTCTTTGTCTTTTTTCCTCTTAGGGATATTTTGATGAAGATAGTATGGATGAATTCATAGCTTCGGATTCTGATGAAACTTCCATGAGCCTAAGCTCTGATGAGTATTCCAAGTAAATCAAGTGCTGTTTGTGTTCTGTTTTCTCACACTTAAGACATTTCTTTGCTAATCTTCATCTGGTATTTTGCTTTTTATCTTTATTATGCATTCCTCATGTTTGGATTTTTCTCTTTTCAGAAAAAAGAAAGCAAAGGGGAAGAAGGGAAAGAAAGACAGTAGCTCAAGTGGCAGTGGCAGTGACAATGATGTTGAAGTGATCAAGGTCTGGAATTCTCGGTCACGGGGTGGTGGGGAAGGAAATCTGGATGACACCGGAAACAACCCCTCTGGATCTTTAAAGCCAGAAGAAAGTGAGTCTTGTGTCTGTTGCCGCTCATGAGGAACATTCATTTAGATGTCATGTCTCAGTGCTTTCCTCTCAGTCATGTATTATCTGTCCTCACTGGTTGACTCAAAGGGATTTCTTGAGATATGAGGGTCAGAGTTATAATAGCTATCTGATAATGTTTCATTATAGTTTTTCTGGTATTTGGGAGGACAAATATTTATTTACATGTATATGCCACAACCCAATTATTATTCAATATGTTTAATCTTAAGTGGGCTTGAAATTTTTTTGTGCTTGTACTGTAACTTGAACTCTGAATCTGGGTATTCTTAGATTCCCCCCCACCCCCGCCCAAGGCTAGAGCTTTACCACTTAAGTCACAGTTCCACTTCTGTCTTTTTTTAAATGGTTAATTTAGTCTCATGGACTTTCTACCTGAGCTGGCTTTGAAACATCCTCCTTAGATCTTAGCCTCAGTAGCTAAGTTTACAGGCATGTGCTATCAGCACTAGGCATGTTCTTGCAATTTTGATGGTGTCCCTCATTTTAAAAATGACTGATAGAATGCTAGAGGTGTAGTTAAGTGGTAGAGTGTCAGCTCAGCAAGTGTTCACAAAACCCTGAGTGTGAGCCCAAAATAGAATAAATAAAATAAAAGATAGAACTGGGATTCAGACCAAGATGCATGTGTCAAGTTGCAAGCCACCATCATATTTCTATAACCAGAAACCTTTCAGGTAAGGAAGTGTGATTGTACTTATTTTATATATTGAATCTAATTTTAATCTCTTAGACATTTTCTTTTCTCATTTTGGATAATGTAGTTTGTCTATGTTTTGTTTCCTTGTATTATGTACAGTGTCACCTGTTTTTCCCTCTCTTGTGTATGAAAGTGAAAAGTCTGTGATTGAACTCTGCCGTGGCTTAACTTGCCTTTGCACATATGTGTATGGAGTGATCAGTGCTGAGCTTCTTGTCTTGCCCAGGCCTGACTGACTAGATGGAAAAGATTTCCAAAACCGAGAACAAATATAACACCATTTGATATTTCAAACATGGGAAGAGAGAATCATGTGATGGTTCTGAGGACTTGGCATTTAAGAGTTATAAAACAAAGCAGTTACCCATGTGTGAGCAGAAAAGAAACAGGCCTGGGGGATCTGAGATCTGCTGTTGATCCAATTGAGTGATTCTTTGGTAAACATTTCTCTCTTCAGTACCTCTAAGGAGTAGGCAGGTGGCAGCCTAGCCACAAACCCTGGCTTCTCCATAAAATGGAAGGAGTTGGGAAAATTAAACTAACAAATTTCCCTCCTCATTCTTTTTCCCTTATATTCCATAAAGGCAGTTTATCATCAGTGTTTATCTTCTGATTAGATTTAAAGAATATTGGCCTTTTCTGGGTGCCAGTATTGGGGCTTGCACTCAGGGCTTGGGAACAATCCTTTAGCTTTTTCACTCTACCACTCGGGCTGTAGCTTCACTTCTGGATTTTAGGTGGCTAACTGAGGATAATCTAGTTATCTCTAGCCTGCCAAGGCTGGCTTTGAATCAATGTCCTTGAATCTTAGCTCCCTAAGTGCCTAGGATTACAGATGTGAGACACCAGTGTCCAGCTAAAGAATATCTTGATAATATGAAAATGGAAAGTGATTATAGTTTAAGAGGAAATTCATATTATTGCTTCCCTCAGTTTACATTTGTTATCATTACATCTTATCATTACAAATCATTTATGTGTTTCTGGGACTAATTTTCTACAAATATTGTTATTGAGGTTTCTCCTAAATTCTGGTTGAGAAGGGGAGTTGATCACGTGATGCAATTTCCAGTGCTATGAATAGGTTGTATAGAAACATTGGCTGATGTTGGGGGTGGGGAAGGTCTGTTGCAGTTGGATTACTTCAAGAAATGAGTGGCCTCTTTCATGTTTCCTTGTGTTCTATAAAAATATCACACTTTCCACATATACGATAATTAGAATGGGTTGCATAGCACTAAGGAAGAGCTTAGAAGGCTTTCTGGTGTGAGTCAGAGCTATACTTCCACATTTGGCTCTTTGGTGATTAATGGATGATAAGAGTCTCACAGACTTTCCTGCCAAGTCTGGCTTCAAATTGTGATCCTTAGAACTCAGTCTCCTGAGTAGCTAGGATGATAGATATGAGCCACTGGTGCAGGGTTAAGAAAGCCAAACGTTTTATTGTGTGTGTGTGTGTGTGTGTGTGTGTGTGTTTGAACTCAGGGCCTGAAGCTTGCTAGATCAAGCTTGCTATGCCTCTAGGCCTTATACATGCTGGTTACTTTTGAGATAAAGGTTTTCTTTCTGCCTGGTTGCAAGGCTGATCCACCTATGCTTAAATGATTGAACATGATTGGACACTTATCAGGGCAGTCTTTGTTTGTGTTTTCCAGAATTCTAGTGGTAAGAACAGTGAATACTTCCTGCCCCCAGAAAGCTTGGGCTGAGTCATGTTTTCTCTCTTCCGCTTTCTACCCACCCCCTTCCCCACTATTTCTTGGAGTACATCTTGGGGGACGGATCCTCTTAGGCCTGGGGGGTGGGCTCCATCTCTCAGCATTTCTCAGTGCCACAGTTCTAGTTCCAAGATATGTCTCATACTTGAATTTTCTTAGAGCCTATTTTTGTCACTACTATTGGCATTGATGCCAACCTTCACTTCTTCATGCTTGTCTCTCAGTGTAGAGCTCTTTTCTTCTGGAGTGGGATGGGGTGCGATGGTGGTGGCGATGGTATGTGTCCTTTTTCCTCTCTCCCTAGATTGGTATATTCTGTTTCTTTTGGTCTTGTTATGTTAATTATTTACCCTATGTTTTCTTTATTTAGGTAAAACTGCATCAGCTTCTAATCCAAGCAGCCCAGCTCCAGACTGGTACAAAGATTTTGTTACAGATGCTGATGCTGAGATTTTAGAGCATTCTGGGAAAATGGTACTTCTCTTTGAAATTCTTCGAATGGCAGAGGAAATTGGGGATAAAGTGTAAGTTTTTTTCCCCTGTACTTATTACTGTGTTGATGAACCTGTTCATTTTCTGTTATTTCAGCGATTTCTTTTGTAATTTCTGATTGTTATTGCACTTCCTCTGCGGCACACAGCTGAAAGTGCTGGCTAGGTGGTATTTTCAGTGCTCTTTACATTTTGAGCTGTCTTCCCTTGGACAGAATCGTTGGCTCATGCATCTAGTTGAGATTTATTGAAAATGTGCTTTTTCAGTCCCTGGTTAGTGTGGCTTCTAACCGGTCACTGTACTGAGATTTTTCTTCCCTACAGTTACTTGTGAATACTGAATCCCTAGACTTAATGAATAAATCTCAGACTTTATCTGTTTTATGAGTCTGTCTTTATCATATTTGTTTAGCCATCCTCTTTTCTGTCTCTCTCCTACCATCCCACCCATCAGATCACTAGCCCAAACCATTATCAAAGCTTTAAACCAGACTTGCCATATAAATTTTTACAGAATCTCAACATCTGATTAGGAAAGATTTTTAAACATGCCCGATGCTTTGAGTAATTAACATAAAGCTAAAAAAATAATCTTTTATCTTTCTTTATTTTGCTCTTTTAAAATTTAATTTTATTGTAAGGTGATGTGCAGAGGGGTTACAGTTACATATATGTTAAGGTACTGAGTATATTTCTTGTCAAACTTGTTACCTTCCCCCTCATTTTTCTCCCACCTTAGTATTTTGTCTTAAAGGAAGAGCTCTAATTTACCAATCCGGATACAGGCAAACTGTCTGTTACATCCCATACCACCTTTTAATATACTTGGTTCTCAGCCCATTCTAATGTACCTGATGGCTTAGGTCTTTGTACCAGATCAGTAAGCTTGCTTAAAGACACAGTCTATTTTTATTTATTTTTTTCTTATTTCTTTTTTCTTTTGAGGGAAGCAGTCCTGGGGCTTGAACTTAGGGTCTGGGTGCTATCTCTGAGCCTTTTCACTCAAGGATAGTGTTCTCCCAGCTTTTTGGTGCTTAATTTGAGATGGAGATAAGAGTCACTGGGATTTGTATATCTGCACTGGCTTCAAACTGAGATCCCTGAGTAGCTAGGATTACAGGTGTGAGTCACCTGCACCTAGCTTTTTATTTGTTTTTAGTCACTACAACTGGCACCTGTTCAGTGCTTACTAATTTTTTTTAGTGAGCCACTTTGTCTTTATACATTTATTTTGTGGTACTGGAGTTCACACTCAGGGGCTCACGTTTGCTTGGCTGGCACTCTACAGCCCTAATTGCCACTTTATACAGAAACCAATACTTTCAGGTAAAGTATGATGTTTTCCTAATTTTTTAAACTTTCTTTTTTTTAAAGATAGGATCTCACTATATTTCCTAGGCTGTCCTTGAACTTGCAATACTCATGGCTTTGCTTCTTGAGTGCTGGGATTACAGGCATGCACAACCATGCCTAGCTTATTGCTTCAAAATCGAGTATTAATAATTGAGATAGGCTATATTTTGGAGTAGGGCAATAAAATTTGATAGATTAAGGCCAATAAGGAAAGAATAGTCTAAAGAATGACTCCTAGACTTCCAGCAGATATGACTTGTAGATTATGATGCTATTTGCCAAAATAGACAAAATTAGAGAACTAGTTTTTTGTTTGTTTGAGTTTTTGGGTTTGTCCGTGCCTCTTTGTGTGTGTGTGTGTGTGTGTGTGTGTGTGTGTGTGTGTGTGTGTGTGCGCGTGTGTGCATGCATGCCAGTACCAGAGCCCCATGCTCTTACAGGGCTAGTTTTGCTTACATCAGGCTGGTGCCTTGGTAATTGAGCCACACCTTCTTTTAGGCATTTTACTGCTTAATTGGAGAAGGAATTTTCTGGACTTTTCTGCCCTGGCTGGCTTTGAATTGAGATCTTTAGATCTCAGCTTCCTAAGTAGCTAGGATTATAGACATGAGCCATCAGTGTCTGGCTTTCATTTTTTAATGTAATTTTACATTTCTTCGTGTTTTAATTTAAAAAGTGTTGCTGACTGCAGGAAATAGCCAGGAACTTAGTAACTGAATTGAATTCTTACTAATGTTTACATTTTATCTGCATTTCCATCCATGTAGTCTCACATAGAAGTGCCTTTTCATTGTCTAAGTGATATTGCTTCATGGTAAACCTAATCAACTAAGTCTCTTTCTATACAACTTTCTTTCAAATCAGATTCCCCATTCTTTTTTTTTTCTGTCTGTCATGGGGCTTGAACTCAGGGCCTGGGCTCTTTTACTCAAGGCCCTGATTTCAAGCGTTCTACCACTTTGAGTCACAGCTCCACTTCTCAGATTCCCCCATTCTATATTTATGAAATTGGTCTTTTAAGCCCAAATGTACATTTGATATTTCACAGGGCTATAGAGAAAGGATTATTTTAGCCAGTGGTGTCCTCTTAAGTATTTAACAGCTGCCCTTAATAATGAAAATAAAGAGAAAAGGCAAGCAATAAAGAAACAACCTGATTTACAACATTTGCTAATTTCCATGATATAAATATTCATTCCATGGCCAATTTCAAGCTATCAACATTATATTAAAGGTGGGAGGGGACTCTAACAATGAACTTTCTTTGTTGGAGGCTAGTTAGAGCCAACTCCACTGCTTTTAGCCTGACCAGTCTATTAATTAATTAATCATTAAACATGGACTAAATTCTTATGGTATTCATGAATTTTATAAGTATTGCTTTGATATTTTCATGTAAATCATTAATAAAACAGATAAAACCAAAATGATTTATGCAGGTATGAGCACAAGCCATCAAGACAATAGATCATCATGTTATCTGCAGCTAGGAGAGATCAGAGGTGACCATTTGTGTATTGCCTTATAATCCTCACAACTCTTTAGCTATTTCCAAGTGATTTAGTTTAATGGTTCCTACACTGCCTTACTTGGTATTCAAAAAGGTCACCTTTCTTCCCTACTTTAAAAGCCCGTATTCCAGATTAATTTCAGTTCGTATTTCTAGGAATTTTAGTTTTCCATGTACAAATTATATCAGGGCATTAAGAATCTGGAAAGATAATGAGACAATTGAGGAGACAAGGCACACTTGAACGTCAGCATTTAAGCTGAGAGTCAGTTCACTTGCTTTTCAGTAATGTAGTAGAGAGAGTAGACTAATAAGGCAGAGCTGAGCTGGAAAGCTGAAGCTGTGGAGTATATATGTGCACATGTGGTTCACTCTAGCAGCTCCAAGCTTTAGTTCATTTTTCACTCTGCTAAATCTGATGCCTTCTAGGTAGAGAGCATTGTAGGATCTTGTAGAATCATAAGCACTTCTCCTATAGTCAGACTTTCAGAACCAAAACAAAACTTAAAGCATGTTGCCACAGGGAGTTTCTTATGTGTTCCTACTTTTTGTCTCTAAGGGAGAGGAGACCCTCACACATTCTCTTTCTAGAATGTTTTCATTTCCAGTATTCAATTATGACCCTTCTTACCAATGAGTTGGAGCTGAGTATTGCTTTTCAAATACCTCTCTGAGCTCCAACAAATAGGTGACCTTAAACACAAAGAAAAGGACCACTGCCTTCTCCCACAAGGCCTAAAGCAACTTGCTCTTATTATTTATTTTAACTTGTCATAAAACTGTATGTAAGCGTATCATTTTTATGGCTAAATAGAACATGAAGATTTTCTCCACGTCTTTTAAATGTTCTGTAGTTTTAAAATTACATCTGTATACTCCCTTTGAATTAATTTTTGTATAAAGCATGAAGCTTAGACCAAAATTTACTTTTTTACATCTGCATATTTGTATAGCTGAGGACAATTGTGAGCAGCCTATCCATGGTTTTTGTTGTTGAATTGCTTTTCCCCTATTGAAAATTATTGAACCATATCAAATGACTGTATGCCAGCATTCTTTTCTGTTCCATTGATCTCTTCCTGTCCCTTCATTGTAAGGACAATGCCTTTATTAAATAGTAAAATCAGGCAGAGTTAAAACTTCTAACCTGTTTTTTTCAAATTTGTTTTGGCTACACTGTGCTTAGCATTCTCAGATGAATTTTACAATCAGCTGTTAATTTCTATAAAATAAATCGAGCTCAGATTTTGGAAATTAGGTTATTAAGTGTTAAGTTTATAAATCAATTTAGGAAGAAGCAAAAACTTTGCTAGGTGAATCTTCTAATGCACAAAACCCCAATCTGTTGCTTTAGACTTGTGTTTAGCCAGTCTCTCATATCTCTGGACTTGATTGAAGATTTCCTTGAATTGGCCAGTCGGGAGAAAACAGAAGATAGAGATAAACCTCTTATTTATAAAGGTGAGTTATAAACACGTTTATATCACAACTTTTTAATATTCAGTTACATATATATATATATATACACACATATATATGGACTCAACATATTAAGTTTTTCCTCTTCCTTATTCACAAAAATCTAATCTTTTTTGTTGTTGTTTTTGTTTTATAGTCTGGGCTAACCTTGAACTTAGAATCTTTCTGCCTCAGCCTCTTGCATGCTGAGATTACAGATGTTCACCGCCACAACATGTTGGTCATTTTAAACTAATTCTTGGGGCTTGCAGCATGAAGAGAATGGGATTCAAATAGTAAAATGGTCCCTGTGGTGAATGAAGTATATTACATCTGTCATCTCATGTAGTTACAGCTAAAATCTATTAGCAATATTTATTAGTAATATTTATTATTGCAATTATAGATTAAATTAACACTTGCTAAAATGTCCTGTACAATTCACCCACTTAAAGTGATTTTAGTGTCTTCACAGATCTATCTATCTATCTATCTATCTATCTATCTATCTATCTATCTATCTATCTATCTATCTGTCTATCTATCTTGCACCACAGATAACTTTTGAACATTTTAATCATTACTAAATAAAGCCAGTTACCTTTAGTTACCACACTGCTGTCCTGTGCCTCAGTTCCATTCCAGTTGAGGACCACAAGTTTATTGGTGTGCCAGTGCTCATTGACTGTTTTACACTACCGTAGAGACGCAGCATGCACATTTCTTGACTAAATTCCTTCATTTCATAGTCCTTTCAATGTGAATCTGTTTGGAGTGTGCTTTTTATGGCCTAATATTCTACTTTGTGGGTGATAACCACATTTTAATTATTCTTTGATTCATTCATTGATAGGTATTTGGCCTGTTTTTGACCTTTTGGCTTTTAGTGTCACCAGAAAATGATGTGAGGCTTTCTCAGCTTCCCAATTTACACACATTATAGGCCTCCTTTATCAATCCCCAACCAATCCTTAGGCAATGGTGCTGGATGGCCAAGGAGGGTGTTACTTGGTCTGAAATATGGTGATGTCTCTGGCTTACCCCAAATCCCTGGAGACTAGGTAAGCTCTAGGGCTTCCTGCTCTTAGATAAGTTTGTAGACTTATTGTCTCTACCCATCCACACCAACTGGCCATCTTTTTTTTTTTTTTTTTTTTTTTTTTACCATTTCAAAGCGGAGAGTAGGTTTAGAGAGCTAGCCCTTATGAATTCTTGATGAATTGGCTTTAGTTGTTAGAAGAGGGTAGTGCTGGGGTTTCAACTTGGCCTTGTGCTCTGGGATAGGCAGCTGCTTTAACCCTTGAGCCATTCCTACAGTCCCTTTTCCTTATTTTGGTTAGTTGTACAATAGTGTCATGTTTCTATGGAGGAGTATCCTCAGATCACCATCCTATCTATAGCCACTTTGTTACTGAGATTACAGGTGTGTACCACCATACCTGGCTCAGAAGTTGAGGTGTCTCTTGCTAGCTTTTTGCCTAGGTTCACCTGAAACTGCAATCTTCCCTATGTGTGCATCTGGAATAGCCGCAACTAAAAGCATGAGACACCAGAAGAATGGGATTTAATTATTGAAATATTTGCTAGAATTCAACAGTGAAGCTAGCTTAGCCTGGAATTTTCCTCTGGGGAATGGTATTAACACATTTTACTATTGTTGACAGAGTAAAATGGCAATTTTCTGAATGGAAGAAAATACTTGCAAATCATTGATCTGATCAGGATTTCATATCAAGAATAATCAACAACAAAAAGGAAATAGCATAATAAAAATGGACAAAAGGCGTGAACAGACATTTATCTAAGAATGCTATGCAAATGGCTACCATCACATTGGAAGATGGTCAGCATCACTAGTTATTAGGAAAATGCAAACTACAGCCACAGTGAGACTCTAGCACACAACTATGAGGGTGGGTTACTATTAAACCAAACATTTCTGGTGAGAATTTCAAGTAATCAGAACCTGTTGTGCAGTGTTGGTAAAAATGTAAAATGGGCATGTTGGTACACACCTGTTAACATCAGCTACTCAGGAGGTAGAGATGGGAGGATAATGGTTTTAGGCCACTGTGAACAACAAGAATAGAATGTGTGAAGGTTTCTAAAAGTTAAATAAAACTTAAGAAGATTCAGCATTATCATTTCTTCATCTATACTCCAAAGAATTTTTTTTTTTTTTTTTTTTTTGGCCAGTCCTGGGCCTTGGACTCAGGGCCTGAGCACCATCCCTGGCTTCTTCCAGCTCAAGGCTAGCACTCTGCCACCTGAGCCACAGCGCCCCTTCTGGCTGTTTTCCATATATGTGGTGCTCGGGAATCGAACTGAGAGCTTCATGTGTAGGAGGCAAGCACCCTTGCCACTAGGCCATATTCCCAGCCCTACTCCAAAGAATTTAAAACAGGGAAAAAAAAGCCAGAAAAGGCAAAAAGCTGGAAAAAGAGCTGTGGCTCAAGTGGTAGGGGAGCTAGCCTTGAGTGAAAAAGCTAAAGGACAGCACCCAAGCCCTTGAGTTTTAGCCCTAGGACTGGCACAAAAAAAATAGAGAAAGAGAGAGAGAAAGAAAAAAAAAAGTAGAGTCTTGAGGAGAGACTTGTGTACTTATGTTCAGATGCTAATAATGATGGAAAGTTGGAAGCAACCTAAGTGGCCATCATCAGATAAATGACACACACACACACACACACACACACACACACACACACATCTGCACATGACTTGAGAAGGGAGTAAACTCACATGGTAAACTGGATAAATCTTTTTTTAAACTTATAATAGCTTATAAAAATAATAGACTATTCATCATGAGTAAAAATGTCAGAAACTAAAATTTGTTTATAACTTTATATATAACTATGTGATATATTTGGAAAAGTCTGAATTTCAAAGGATTTAAAATATACAAAATTGCTGGGTGCTTGTGGCTCAGACTTGTAATCCTGCTCAGGAGGCTGAGATCTGAGGATCATGGTTTGAAGCCACCCTTGGTGGGAAAGTCTTATCAATGAATCACAGAAAAGGCCAGAAGTGGTGCTGTTGCTTAAGTGGTAGAGTGCTTGCTAACCTTGAGCAAAAGGAGCTTAGGGACAGCACCCAGGCCCTGAGTTCAAGGCCCAGGACCAGCAAGAAATAAAACAAAGCAAAACAAAAATTGGGGTTTATGCTTATAAATTTACTCCTGATATTTATTTTAGACATCAATGTCTTTCCTATTCACTTCTAAGAACATCTAAAAAGGAACAATGGGATTTCTTATGATTTCCTCCTATATGTATATGATGTAGTTTAATCATATTCACTCCTATTCACTCTGTGGTTCCACTCTGCTCTCTTGGTAGTCTACTGCTCTCCCAGTAGCTAATAGTTCCCTTTACAAATTTATACTGTATTGTTTGCTTGCTTGTTTTTAGGGCTAGTTTCCATGTATGAGAGTAAACATGATAATTTGTTATTCTGCATCTGGCTGATTTTGCCTAACCATGATCATCTCCAGTTCCACCCATTTTCCTCAAATGACTTAATTTCATTCTGTTTTATGGCTGAATAATACTCTAGAGTGTATGTGTATATGTGTGTGTGTATCTGTATCATAATTTTTTTCATTTCTCCATTGTCCAAGTTAATAACATACCTTGCCTATTGTGGATTGTGCTACAGCAACATGGGTGTGCAGGTATATCTGTTGTATGCAGATTTAGATTCCTTTTGGTTTATAGTGAGTTGTAGAACAGATTAGGCTACACAGTGAGTTGTCTCCAAAAATGTTTGTATGGTATTTGGGACTCGAGGCCTTGAGCTTGCTAGGCAAGCCCTCTACCTATACTTGTATTCATATGCTAATAATGAGTAAAGTTATATAGATATTTTCTGAGTTTGAATAGGTCCTTGTAAATAAAAGCTTGAATATGTTATTCAGTGATGTGCCAGCCCCACTTCTGTGTTAGTTATTTTTCAGATATGATCTTCTATTAGGTGAGGCCGGCCTCAGAATGTGATCCTCCTCCCTATGTCCTTAGTAGTGGAGATTACACATATACCCTGCCGTGCCAGGTTTGTTTGTTGAACTAAGATCTCAGTATCTGTTTGTCCAGTCTGTTCTCAGACCACATTTTTCTTGATATGATATCTACTTCTCATATGACTGGGATTACAAGTGTATACCACCATACCCAGTCCTAAAATAGGCTTTAAAAATACCTGTGCTCCTGTTCACAATAGCCAAGATGTGGAAACAACCCAGATGCCCCACTACAAATGAATGGATCCAAAAAAAATGTGGTACCTATATACAATGGAATTCTACACAACCATTAGAAATGATAAAATAATGGCATTTGCAGGGAAATGGACAAGACTAGAACAAATCATGTTGAGTAAGACAGGCCAAGAACAGAGACAAATGGTACATGGTCTCCCTGATACGTGGGTGTTAGAGTCAGATTACAATGAGACATGACAAAGCAAACAGGTCTCAAGATACCAATACAGTGAGACACAAAAGGTCAGTCTTGGGAGAAATGCACCAAATAGGAAGACCCAACTACTATTTCATATGTACTTAAAATAATATACAGACTGAAAAGAATTCCAAACATAAGGAAACAAAGGACCTCTCCTTAATTAGTCTTATAGTATTTAGATGACTGTATATTGCTTACATCATATATGGTGTATACATGTGCACTTCTGAGGGATGATGGGAGGAAGGCACAGAATGAGTTGAAAGCGACGGGAAAAAAATACAGTAGAGGGGGCCCAATATGTGCAATGGACATTGATGAAAGCAAACTAAGCAACTCAAGGGCAGCGGGGGAGGGAAGAACTGAAAGAAAAAGAGGATCAGATTACACTAAGCCAAAGGAAAGAAATGTACATTTCACTCGACCTGAAGAAATTGTTTTATTGTTAACACATTCGTAGAGTTCATAAGCTTTGTAGATTAGAATGTCCATCATTGGGAAGGTAAAAAAAAAAGATGAAATCAGGGGAGTGGGTGAGTTGGGGGAGGGAAGGTGGGAGTAAAGTTAGGAAGTGGGTAACAAGTATGACAAGAAATGTACTCACTACCTTATGCATGTGACTGTAACCTCTCTGTACATCATCTTGACAAAAAAAAAAAAAACCATCTCAGCTGGCTGCTTGTGGCTCATGCCTGTAATCCTAGCTACTCAGGAGGCTGAGAGCTGGGCTGGGGATCATGGTTCAAAGTGAGTCAGGGCAGGAAAGTCTGTGAGACTAAACTACCAAAAAGCCAGAAGTAGAGTTGTGGCTTAAGTGGTAGAGCCTTGAGTGAAAGCTCAGGGACAGTATTCAGGCCCTGAGTTCAAGCCCCTGGACTGTCAAAAAATAAAACAAAATAAAGTGCCAAAAAAATAACCTGCACTCAACCAGGCATCAGTGGTTTTTGCTTAGAATCTTAGCTACATAGGAGGCAGAGATCTGGAAGATCACAGTTTAAGGCCAACTCAGACAAAAACTTTTTAGTGCAGAAGTTTGCATTTCAACATAAGGAGCTGGATATGAGCCACTAGCTGTGAGGTTCTTATTTTGAGGATGGCAGTGTACTGGGGTTTGAGGTCAGGGCCTTATGCTTTCTGGGAAGATGCTCTATTGCTGAGTCGTGGCTCCAGTCTTTTTTCTGTACTTTGTATTTTTTTTTTTTTTTGTGGTCGGGGCTTGAACTCTGGGCCTGGGTGCTGTCCCTGAGCTCTTTTTTTTTTTTTTGCCAGTCCTGGTCTTTGGACTCAGGGCCTGAGCGCTGTCCCTGGCTTCTTTTTGCTCAAGGCTAGCACTCTGCCACTTGAGCCACAGCGCCACTTCTGGCCATTTTCTGTATATGTGGTGCTGGGGAATCGAACCCAGGGCTTCAAGTATACAACGCAAGTGCTCTTGCCACTAGGCCATATCCCCAGCCCCTGTCCCTGAGCTCTTCAGCTCAAGGCTAGTGCTCTACCACTTGAGCCACAGTGCCACTTCCAGTTTTCAGGTGGTTAATTGGAGACAAGAGCCTCACAGTCTTTCCTGCCCAGGCTGGTTTGGCTTTGAACCATGATCTGATCCTCAGATCTCAGCTTCCTGAGTAGCTAGGTTTACAGGTGTGAGCCACCGGCTTGTACTGTGTACTTTTTAGATAGCCTCTCTCTTTTTGTTCAGGCCCATGGTTAGATAGTGATCCTCTTTTATTTTTTGCTTCCCATTGTAGCTGGGGTGATAGGCAAAAAACACAGCACCAACTTTGAGGTGGAGTCTTAAGACATTTTTGTCTGGGTGGTCTGGAACCACAGTACCAAAGTCAACCTCTCACTAAGCTGGGATGACAGATGTGTGCCACCATTTTGAGCTATTTATTACAAAGGGTTTCATGAATTTTTTGGTTGGGCTGGTCTTGAACCATCATCTCCTAATCTTAGCCTCCTAAGTAACTAAGATTACAAACATGAGCCACTAGTACTCAGTTTGTTTAGAGACAGGGTCTCCCTATGAATCCATTGGCAGACTAGAACTCACAGTCCTCCTGCCTTAGCCTCTTGAATGCTGGGATTTCATGAATGCACCACCGTATATCACCCACCTTCTTTTGTGTTTGTGCATGTGTGTGTATGCGTGTGTGGCACATGCCGCAGTACTGAGCCTGAATTCAAGGAATGTGCACTGTCCTTTAGCTTTTTTTCTCAAGGCTGGAGATCTACTGTTTGAGCCATAGCTCTATTTCTGCCTTATTTTTGGTGGTTAATTGTAGGTAAGAGTCTCACAAATTTTCCTGCCTGGGCTGGCTTTGAATCTCCATCCTCAGATGTCAGCCTCCTGTGTAGCTAAGATTACAGGTGTGAGCCACTCACTGGTGCTTGGCTTCACCTCCTTACAAGTGAAGAGCAATGAGCAAAGCCTAGTACCTTTTACCAGAGCAATATACTAAACCCTGTTGTGTGTTTCTTGTCGACTTCTCAGGTGAAGGGAAATGGTTCCGCAACATAGACTACTACCGTTTAGATGGCTCTACCACTGCGCAGTCGCGGAAGAAGTGGGCTGAAGAATTTAACGATGAAACCAATGTGAGGTATGAACCTTGAACACTATGGACAGATTTGTACAACTCATTTTTTTGTTTTACATACAGTAAAATTCACACTTTGGTTGTATACATGTACAAAGTATGATAAATGGAAGACATAATCATGGTAGCATAGCTTCATCACTCTGCACCCTAGAATTCACTCAAGGAATCACTCCTTCCATTTACTGAAATGTACCTGAGCTCCATCCGTGGTTTTGTAGATGCAAATAGTTTATTCCTTTTTATTGTTGAGTAGTATTCTACCATAGGAATGTAGCCAAGTTTATGTTCCTATTTCCTTTCAGAGCTATTGGAGTTGTTCCCATGTTGAACAATTAAAGTTGAGACTTCTAGACATTTGCATACAGGTTTCTGTGTGCACAAAGATATTTCCCTAGGTGTAATGAAAATCCTAGATGTAGTTGCTGGGCACAGTGGCTCATGCCTAGCTACTCAGGAGGTGAAGACTGGGAGTTGTTTGAGGCCAGACTGAGAAAAATGTTCTCAAAACTCCATCTCATTGTTAGCAGGACACACACCTGTCATAATGGCACACACATGTTAGTGGTACACACCTGTTATCCCATAGATATATCATAGGCCAGGGCATCAACTTGAGACCCTATCCCCAAAATAACTAGAGGAAAAGGGGGGCATGACTCAAGTAATAGTGATTGCCTAGCAAGTGCCAGGCCCTGAATATCAACACAAACAACCATCAACACAAACAAAAGTAAAAATAGCCACTCTAAAGGAAATGACCCATGTGTGCAAACACCCTTTTCCCCATCCAGTTTCCTAGTGTAAATTTTCATTCTATTTACCTAAGTCAATTTGGAGTCTTTTTATTGTGGCTCTGTAAATATTCTTCTTCTTCTTCTTCTTCTTCTTTTTTTTTTTTTGCCAGTCGTGGCACTTGGACTCAGGGCCTGAGCACTGCCCCTGGCTTCTTTTTGCTCAAGGCTAGCACTCTGCCGCTTGAGCCACAGCGCCCCTTCGGGCCTTTTCTATATATGTGGTGCTGAGGAATTGAACCCAGGGTTTCATATATACGAGGCAAGCACTCTTGCCACTAGGCCATATTCCCAGCCCCCTTCTGTAAATATTCTTAAGGCACTGAAAGAAAAAACTTTTCATGTGCACCTGTTTTGTTTTGGAGGGGGGCTGTTTTTATCTTAGGTTTTTTTCCCCTCCGAACATCTTATTGATTCATTCCCCAATTCTCCTACAGAAATATTATAAATCTTTGTGTTCCAGCACTTAGCACCCCCAGTTTGTCATGTTCCGGGAGCAATCCCTTCCTGCAGCCCTGTGTGTTGCTCCTGTTTGAGCTGCTTGAGTGCCTTTTATCTGTCTTCTTTCTCTCTGTATGTCCACATGCTAGGTGACAGGTGTTTGCCTGAGTCAGCCCTGCTACACTTGGTTCCATTAGTATTGTCCTTCATTTAGATTTGCTAAGGTTAATTTCAGTTCCCAGCAAAATAGGGACTTGGGTAGTTATACAGGTATTTTCTGAGTTTAGTATGGTACCTATAAATCAAACCTTGAACACATTATTAAGATATGATTTCCATACTCATCTTTCTTTTTGTTTTTGTTTCTTTTTAGATTTTATTGTGCTGGTACTGTGGCTTGAACTCAGGGCCTCGCATTTTTGCTTTGCTTTTTTACTCAAGGCAGGTGCTTTATCACTTGAGCCACAGCACCACTTGTAGCTTTTTGCTGGTTAATTGGAGAAAAGTGTTTCACAGACTTTCCCTGCCCAGGGTGGCTTCAAACTGTAACCCTCAGGTCTTAGCTTTCTGAGTAGCTAGGATTACAGGAGTGAGCTATCAGTGCCTGGCAAGTAAATTTTAAATTTAAATATTTGCCTTTATTTTTAACATTAGACATTCATTTTTCAGCAGTAAGGGTTTTGTTTTTTTTGTCCGGGGGGGCGGGGATGAGGGAGGCATATAAATGACCAACCTGATTCCCCCTATGGTTGATTTTCTTTTGTAAGAAACAAATTCTGTGAAGTCTTCATTAGGAAACAAACTTAAGACTCAAAATTCTTACCATAATGAGGCTTTTCTTTCATTTTCAGAGGGCGATTATTTATCATATCCACCAAAGCAGGATCTCTTGGAATCAATCTGGTAGCTGCTAATCGAGTAATTATATTCGACGCTTCTTGGAATCCATCCTATGACATCCAGAGTATATTCAGAGTTTATCGCTTTGGACAAACAAAACCTGTTTATGTATATAGGTTCTTAGCTCAGGTAGGTTTATAAGTTACATGTTCTTTTACATATTGAAAAAATTGGATGATACTGGTGTTAGTTTAGAGGTGCTGAACATATATGGATAAAACTGATCGTGTTGTAGTGCTGCAGAACACATATGTATTACAGAGACAGACAATGTTGCAAATATCACTCCTCTATAGAAAGCTGGAAAAGTCAGCTTGGCTTCTTTAAGATTTTCTGGTTTGCAGTTCAAATGTTTTTATAATGTCGGCTTTCCAGGTGGAAATTGTTTTGTATTTTCCTGTTAGTTCAGGAAAGTTAAACATTCATACTTCCCTTTGCTTAGCATACACAGGAAGATGAAACTAATTTTCTTATAGTAGACAAGGCCATTGTTTTCCCGTGGCCACCAGTAATCTCTTAAAGTGTGCAAGTAAGAAAAAAATATTATATGAACAATCATTATAAAAAGGCTATTTAATGCTTTCTAGCCAAGACTATTAAAATAATGTCCCTGAAATACAAACCAAGGTACTTAAGACAGAAGCCTGTTGTGAATGGTGCATGCCTGTGATCTTCAGCATTTGGGATGCTGAAGCAGGAGGATTGAGTCAAGGCCAGCCTAGGCTACACAGTTTAAAAAAAAGATATAGAACTCATACTACTTTTTTTTTTCCTCTTCTTCCTCGTCTGTTCGACTGATTGGTTTGTTTAGTTTTGTTTCTCTTGTACTCCCTTCCTGTGGCTATACCCTCGCTACCACTGTGTCACATCTGAGAACCCTGGATACTGTTTATACCGGTATTAGAACTCGGGAAGGGAGAGGGAATACCAAAATTGAGAGACAAAGAACAAAAAGACAAACCATTCAAATGCAACACTTAGAAAACCATTTGGTGTAAACCAACTGCACAACTCTTGGGAGGAGAGGGGAAAGGGGAGGGGTAAATGAGGGAGGTGGCACCAAGTAGAACAAGAAATGTACTCACTGCCTTTCATATGAATCTGTAACCACTCTGTATCACACTTTGACAATAAAGAAAAAAATGAAGAAAAAAAGATACACACACACACACACACACACACACACACATACACACACATCAAAACAGAAGCAAACAAAAAAAACAAAACCCAGAACCTCAAAAAAAAGTAAAAGCAAAGACATGAGTACATTTGGAGGTAATCTATATTTATAGAAGCAAGTTTTTTTTTTTTATTATTATTTTTTTTTTGGCCAGTCCTGGGCCTTGGACTCAGGGCCTGAGCACTGTCCCTGGCTTCTTCCCGCTCAAGGCTAGCACTCTGCCACTTGAGCCACAGCGCCGCTTCTGGCCGTTTTCTGTATATGTGGTGCTGGGGAATCGAACCTAGGGCCTCGTGTATCCGAGGCAGGCACTCTTGCCACTAGGCTATATCCCCAGCCCAGAAGCAAGTTTTTTAACTGGTATATCTGCCTTATGAACAGCAGGAGTTACCATTCTCTACCTGCCTCCTCATCTGGGCTTCTCAACTAGAGCCTACAATTCACTACTAGAGATCTTTGGTTATTTGATCTTCTTTAGTTTGTGAGATCGTTGACAGCCTCATTGTAAATTCTTTCCTGTTATTTAAATGCATAACTTCTTTATATTCTAGCTTACAAATAATTGACACAGAATTTTTATTATTTTTTGTTCTAAAATGATAGAAATCAATGCCTGATGCAAAGATAGTTTATATAGAAGCTAGTACCCAATAAAAGGAATTTGTGGTGATTGTTGATATCTTACTATATTACACTGAAAAGGAATTAGACCAGTTATTGCATTCAAACTTCACCAAATCTAGAAATATACACGGAGCAGCACAGGAAATGCATTTTGGGGACAGATAATTTATAATGATTATCACATTTTCTTAATTTGGTATGGTAAGCTATGCTAAGAAGTAAAGTCTTTCACGAATTAAGCAACACTGGTAATGGTTATTTCTTTATGGCAATGCATGACTTTGAAGTTTTAGCACTTCATATTAAGCAGTAACTATATTTCTACTTGGTTAAGTTTCATGCTTAGAAGAATGTCTTTATGTATTCCTTCTTTTCCTAAAGGGAACCATGGAGGATAAGATTTATGACCGGCAGGTAACTAAGCAATCACTGTCTTTCCGAGTCGTGGATCAGCAGCAGGTTGAGCGGCATTTTACCATGAATGAGCTTACTGAACTTTATACTTTTGAGCCTGACTTATTAGATGACCCTAATTCTGAAAAGAAGAAGAAGAGGGACACTCCCATGTTGCCAAAGGTAAGCAGATTTACATTAGTAGCTTAAGACAAAGCCAGCATAGTCCAAGGGAATGTAGCTGCTACTCTGAAACTTAGTCATCTGATAGGGGCTGTATATCACAATTTTTCATCAAGAATAAAATTTCATTGAATTAAGTGAAAGTGTGGTTGATCACTTTTCCATGTAGCAGGGAGAGATAGTTTATTGTGTAATACATGCTTTATGCCCAATAAAAATCCCCACCAAGAATGATGGAAGGAGTGACATTGATCACAATGCCATTATACTCATAAACTCATGTTGAATTGAAACTCCTTTAGACAATTACTTGAAGGCAATTTTTTAATGTGGGGAAAAAAACCACCATCCAAAAAATGCCTGTGTAGAAACCTGAAAGGAAAGAGTATGATTTTTCATTTACTAAACTTACAGCAAGCTGGGTGCTGGTGGCTCATGCCTGTAATCCTAGCTACTCAGGAGGCTGAGATCTGGGGTATCATGGTTCATAGCCAGCCCAGTTAGGAAAGCCTGTGAAATTCTTATCTCCAGTTGACCATTAAAAAAACCAGAAGTGGAACTGTCGCTCAGGTGGTAGAGCACTAGCCTTGCATGGAAAAGCTAAGGGAGAGCCCAGGCCCTGAGTCTAAGCCCCAGTATCAGCACACAAAAAACAGATGTTGCAGCTGGGTGCTTATGGCTCACACCTGTAATCCTAGATACTCAGGAGGCTGAGATCTGAGTTGCAGTTTGTAGCCAGCCCAGACAGGAAACTGCATGAGACTTATCTCCAATAAACTACTCAGAAAAAGCTGGAAGTGGTGTTGTGTTGAGCACAAAAACGCCCAGGGACAGTGCCCAGGCCCTGAGTTCAAGCCCCAGGACCAGCAAAAAAAAAGGGGGGGGGGAGGTTGGGGAGTTGTTGCAAAGATGATTCCTATTATTATATTACGGTTGTAAACACTTTTTTGTATATCCTTGCCTCTTTATTATGTAGCTCTTTTGTATTTGTGTTCTAAATTTCTTTTACTTCTCTACTTTCTAGATTTGCTGTCTCAGACTTAATTTCTTAGCCACTCTGTTATTTTTTGTCAGTTCTTTGAAGGCAAGAGCAATAGTTGCTGCTCCTCCTTTGTCATCCATAGTTAATTACAAATGGTGGCCACTTTGATCTGGCCTTTTTTGGTCTTCTGTGTAGTAATATTTAGCCAGAGTTCTATCATTCTGCAATGGTGTGTGCATCCATTGAGAGGTGGCATTAGACTTACTGTACCATCAGTGAAATTGAAATCTGTTATAGTGGGTTTGTGAAAGGAAGAAAATTGGAGATTTACTTTGTATCTTTAGTTCTATCTTTAATCTGCCATGTTAGTTGACTTCATTCAGCATCTCCTCATTGGATTCCGTGTGTGTGGGCATGCACGTGTGTGCATGTGTGCTAGCACTGGAGATTGGTCTCAGTACCTCACCCTCTTGCTGGCATTTTTGTTCAAGGTTAGCACTCTCTTATTTGAATCGCACCTTCCTTTCCTGCTTTCTACTGTTGAATTGGAGATAAGAGTCATGGACTTTTTCTGACCAGATAGTATATCAGCCAGCTGAGTCAGCTCCTTCATTGGCTTCTTAATGGTTGTTGCTACTGATTTTTCCTTTCGAAATACAACAATCTTATCATTCTAGTAGAGTTTTTTTTTTAAATAAATTGATGGTTGGATCTCTAGAATCCTGTTTACTGTCTATTCATCTCTTTAGTTTTTCCAGCCAGTGTTTCCCAGCCATTTAACTTAAAATTCTGCACAGAGAAACTTTGTAGTGATGATAGAGTTGTCAAATGATTTTTAACTATTTGTCTTTTAAATATTAAGGTGATTGTGATCTTCCATGAGCATGTGCGTTTTATTTGGGAAAGTGCTTTTTCTAATCATAAACTTGTAAATTCCATAGGTGTCAAAGATAAAACTCTGGGGCAAGGTCATGTTTCATAATGTTTACATGGATATTCTGTTTATCTTCAGTACAGTGTACACAGCTGAGCTCTGTAGGCTTTATAAGACACAGGAAATGCTGGTTGCCAGAGGCTCAGACCTCTAGTCCTAGCTACTCAGGATGCTGAGATTGAGGAATCACAGTTGGAAGCCAGCCTGGGCAGGAAAGTTCATGAGACCCATATCTTCAATTAACCACCAAAAGCTGAAAG
Organism: Perognathus longimembris pacificus; assembly: GCF_023159225.1. Lineage (NCBI taxonomy): Eukaryota > Metazoa > Chordata > Mammalia > Rodentia > Heteromyidae > Perognathus > Perognathus longimembris. The sequence continues at coordinate 56,680,535 of NC_063188.1, forward strand.
TAGAGCTGTGGTTTATGTTGTAAAGCTCTATCTTTGAGCAAAAAAACCCTCAGGAACTGCACCTAGATCCTGAGTTCAAGCCTTAGGAATAGCAACAAATAAATAAAACCCCCTTTACAAACTACAGGCTTTCTGGACCCTGGAGGTTCTTGAATTTGAATGATTAGTGAAGCAGCTGAGTAGCCTCTGCTATCTGCCAATTTTCAGAAACTTCCAAGGACCCCAATTGACCCCTTTGGGCTTGTGGTCCAAGGCTGCTGCTGTGACCCAGGGAGCTTAAGCCTATCGAGCCTTCAGGAGTCTGTCTGGCAGATCCTGTGCCCATAATGTATCTCTGGGTGACACCAAGTCAGGTTAGGTGTGGAGCATGGTTCTTCCTTTCGGGTTGTAAAGGATTTGGTGGGTCCATATGCTCTCCTGGGTAGAGGCCGGGATCGAACCTAGGGCCTTGTGCATGCTAGAGAAGCACTCTACCACTGAACTACATCTTCAGCCCTTTGTTAAGGCAGGTTTTCACTATGTAGCCCAGACTGACCTCAAGCTCAGATTTTTCTACCCCCGATTCCCAGATTCTGGGATTACAGGTGTGTGCCACTGACCCCATCCAGAGGCCACTTTACAGCTTGATTGCTTAGGGAGGGTCAGACCAGAGGCTGAGCCAGAATATATGACCTGGAGCAAGGTAGACAGTAAAAGATACCAGGAACTCCTAGGACCCTGTGTACCAGAAGAACCACCTTGAATAATAAAGTATCTGTATATACTTTAAAAAAATCCACAGGCAGTAAAAGTGGCACACACATTTTTGCCCTTCCTGTCAAGCACTATTCTACATGAGGGTAGTTTTACTTTTTCTCCACCACTGAATTATGTAATATGGAACCTGAGCAAGGGTTAACATCTCAGTATTGCTTTTGTGTGCCTGTGCTGGAGATGAAACCCGGGACTAGTGTGTGCTAGGCAAGCGCTCTGCCACCAAGCTACATTCACAGTCTCACTTAGGTCTTTTTAAGTGGGGACTGCTTGTTGGTAATTATAGGGAGAACAAAATAGGGATTTAAGCTAAAGTGAGGCTTTAGATTTGCTTTTTCCACCCTGATGTTGTGTACAATTTCCCCCCCTTGTCTTTAGTCCTTTCTGTGAGCTTTAATACCTCTAAACAGTTTACTGAACAGAGATGTTATTGTACATTTTTATCAGCCAATTCGTGGTAATAGAAGGTTTTACCTTATTTCTTCCAACACTAGAGTGAAATTCACTCCATTTCCATAATTTAATGTGACATGAAAGAGCTAATCAACGTATTTCAGGAAACTATTTGAAATTGACATTTACTTCTGAGAAAAAAAGGTTTAGTAGAACTCATTTAATTAACTGTAAGGTAAGTATTAATAGCATGTAACCCATTTTACAGGGCAGGAAATAGGCTCAGGAAGAGAGAAACTACTCAAGGATATAAAGCTAGTAAGTGGTAGAACTCAGAGTTAAATCCACTTAAGTGTCGAGATCTGAAGTGTCCAAGTATATAAGAGTTACTAGCCACATATGGCTGTTTATCCTTACATTAGAACTAAAATTTAGAAAGAAAGTTCTTGGGCTGGGAATATGGCTTAGTGGTACAGTGCTTGCCTAGCATGCATGCCCTGGGTTCGATTCCTCAGTACCACATACACAGAAAAAGCTGGTCGTGGTGCTGTGGCTCAAGTGGTAGAGTGCTAGCCTTGAGCAAAAGAAGCTTAGGAACAGTGCCCAGACCCTGAGTTCAAACCCCAGGACTGGCAAAAAAAAAATAATAAAGTTCTTTAGTCATACTACTACTAGTGACTCAAGTGTTCAAGTGACTCAATTCTTGAATGGCTACCATTCTGGACAATACAGAGAGATCATGCTACCTCTATCATTGTATCTATTCTGTTGGCTAGGATTGCTTTAAGAGCTCTTAGCTGGATGTCTGCATGTGGCTCAGGTTGTAAACTCTGTGTCTACTATGCTTGAGGCCCTGGGTTTGACCCCCAGTATTACTGCATATAAATCTCCCAGTTTACAAAGTTCCTACCATCTTTGTATTTAGGCATGTATTAAACTTTCATTCAAAATTCAAAAGGCTAACATAGATTTTATTTTTATTATATTGATATTAGTGTTGAATTTAAGCATTCTATCATGCCACTTGTAAAGAAAAAACTTAGATAACAAATCTACATAGCCTTTTGTCTTTTTACTTTCCATTTATTGGAGTTGGAAGGACACATCAAAAACATTGGGTTAGTTCCTTATAATCAACAATCCTTAATTAATACAGGTATTTGAGCACCACAGCTTATGTAGATTAGTATCCTAAAGTGCTGTTACTCTACTGCTGGCTAATTCAGATATGTCTTGCACGTGCCTATAATCCTAGACCGCCAGGAGGCTGTTTGGACCCACACAGCGAGACTCTCCTCTCCTCTCCTCTCCTCTCCTCTCCTCTCCTCTCCTCTCCTCTCCTCTCCTCTCCTCCTCCTCTCCTCTCCTCTCCTCTCCTCTCCTCTCCTCTCCTCTCCTCTCCTCTCCTTCTCTCTCTCCTCTCCCCTCCCCTCCCCTCCCCTCCCCTCCCCCCCTCCCCTCCCCTCCCCTCCCCTCCCCTCCCCTCCCCTCCCCTCCCCTCCCCTCCCCCCCTCCCCTCCCCTCCCCTCCCCTCCCCTCCCCTCCCCTCCCCCCTCCCCTCCCCTCCCCTCCCCCTCCCCTCCCCTCCCCCTCCCCCTCCCCTCCCCTCCCCTCCCCTCCCCTCCCCTCCCCTCCCCTCCCCTCCCCTCCCCCTCCCCTCCCCTCCCCTCCCCCTCCCCTCCCCTCCCCCTCCCCCTCCCCCGTCCCCGTCCCCTTCCCTCTCTCTGTCCCTGTCCCCCCCCTTAAAATTCAGGGCCCGGGCCACTGTCCCTGAGCTTCTTTTACTCAAGGCTAGCACTCTACCCCTTGAGTCACAGCATCTTCTGTTTTTTTTTTTTTTTTTTTTCCTGTTTATGTGGTACTGAGGAATGGAAGCCAAGGCTTCATGCATGCTAGGCAAGCACTCTACCACTAAGCCACATTCCCACCTTTAAAAAAAATCTTTTCATTTTTGATACTGGGGATGGAACCCAGGATGTTGCACTTGCTAGGCAAGTGCTTTGCCACTGAGCTACATCCCAGCCCTTAACTGTAATATTTTTTGGTCAGGCTTAGACCCTGACCCTGAGCTCTTCAGCTCAAGGTTAGCACCCTACTACCACTTGAGCCATAGCCCCCACTTCCTTAATTGTATTTATTTTGCTAGTCCTGGGGGCTTGAACTCAGGGCCTGAGCACTGTCCCTGGCTTCTTTTTTGCTCAAGGCTAGCACTCTTCATCTTGAGCCACAGCCACATGTCTGGCTTTTTCTGTTTATGCGGTGCTAAGGAACCAAACCCAGAGCTTCATGCATGCTAGGCAAGCTCTCTCTACCACTTGCCACATTTCCAGCCCCCTTAATTATATTTTTTATTGCTCATTTTCCAATGTTTTGAACTGGTAAATATCTGCTTTTACTTGTGTGTGTGTGTGGGG